>NW_007361073.1:17738-165664 GCF_000149035.1 Colletotrichum graminicola M1.001
ATTGTCGATGCATGAGTAAGAACGCTTTCGGCGCACGGCCAGGTAGGTGGCGGGCTGATTGCCAGCGCTTGAGATGGCGCTTTCGACAAATTCATTCCACCTCTTACGGTTCTGTCTACTAAGCCGAGTCTAAATTCCCTAAATTTAGTCCTGAATGCCCGCGGCCCGGTCTTGGGCTACAGAGGCCAGTCAATGCCTATGCGGTCACACGATGTCTACCTGCTGTCTTCGCGCTGGATGCCGATCCTGGACAGCGCGCATAGCCCTTCGCGTTGTCTGTCGAGACAGTGGGGAATGTGTGTGCGAATAGGCCTTCAATAGGGAGGTAGCAAAGCGGGGGAAACTTTATGACAGCTCATTCTTCCAAAGGGTGGAGGTGCGGTGAAGTAGGTTATTTATCTAATAGGACTTATAAGAAGATATAACTATTATTTTCTATTATTATAATATATAGGGTTTTTATTTATTTTTTAGCTGCTTATACCCTACTTATAGTTAGCGTCTTAAGTTTTTTAGCTAATTTAAGTAGGTCCTAGCCTCCTTAATCTAGGTTTACTATATTCTTACTTTCTCTATATAGTAGTAGTAGTATTTATTATAGTAGTAGTCTAACTAGTGTTTAGTAATACCTATTATATATACTACTAGATATTAAGGTTATAGTTTAAGGTAAATAGTTTGTCTTCTATACTCCTTAATCTTCTAGTGCTATAATTCTTTATTTATATAGTATCTAAGTATTACCTTATTATTAATCCTCTGTAAATAGAAGGTATTAATCCCTTTAGCTACCTTATATATACTATATTTATTATAGATATAGTTTATTTAGAATACTTTCTTATGTAATAGGTGTTTTAAGGCTAGGTGTTTATAATCTTTAAACTTTAGACTTTCTTAGTTTAGGATAATAGGTTCTCCTTTAATATTAATATCTTTAGTCTTATAGAAGTAAAGTGTCTAATTATTAGTTTTTTTTAAGATTTCTTAGAAAGTGTAGTTATACGCTTTAGTAGGTATATAGGTTATATTAATTTATAGAAGATAAGGTTTATTATCCTTAGAATTAATATTATTTATAAGTAGTAAAGATAATAATATATTATTAGCTTATTATTAAATATACTAAGTCTTTTCTTTAGTCTATTTAACTATAATTAGGTTTACTTAAGTTAATCCTATTAACTATTTTACTGCTTTTTATTTTATCTTACTTAGTAGTATAGGTTTATAGTAAGGAGGTTCCTTATTACTTACTTTTTTACTACTTATCTCTATTTTAATAGAACTAGTTCCTTATACTATAATAGTTTCTTAAGGAGTTAGTTTCTTAAACCTAAGTCTAGGTTATAGAAATACTATCCCTTTCCTACTAACTGCTAGGATTTTAGTGTTTTCTAGGGTTTTATATGTTTTTATTTATAGTTCTTAAGTAAGTTTAAGTGCGTTAAGGCTACTTATAGGTTCTTAGCTAATAAAATTCTAAGCTAGTAGTTAGTATAGTTAAAGGTAGATTCTTACTATTATATATAGCTTTCTTTTAATATCTATCTTATACCTAACTTATTATTAGAATTAATATAGCTTACTATATAGTAATCTTATAGTCCTAATTATATTATAAATAATCCTTTTATTATACTTATTTAGTAGTTATTAGACATCTTAATTTATAACGTCTAGAATTATTTACTATATCCTTATCTAGTAGGTAATAGCTTTTTTACCTATAGTAATAATTTTAGTTACTTATATACTAAAGTTTATAGCTTTATTTATAGTTTGTTTAAAGTCTTACTCTAGCTGCTATTATTTCTAGTAGTTATCTTATGCTTTAATATAAAGTTATAATTACTTATTAAGGGTATTTAAGGTCTCTTTTATATATAGCTAATCCTATTTATCTTATATAGCGTCCTATGTCTAAATTAGTTAGGTTATAAGATATTAGTTTTATACCTTAGAGTCCTTAATTTCTTAAGGGTGTTGTTTCCTAGCTACTATAATAGTTTTAATAATTTATTAGGGGTAGTTTTTATAGGCGTCTATCTGTTATTCTAGTTACTCCTTTACTAGTTTTAGTTTCTTAACGTTAAGTGTATTAGGTTACTAGGTCTTTAGTTAATTATAGGTTTTTATAAGTTTTATAATAATATCTTAGTTTTAGATATTTATAGCTTGTTTCTCTTTTTTATTATACTAATAGGTAACTACTATAGTCTGTTAGTTAAGTTACTAAATATTTATAGGTTTATTAGCTTAGGTTATAACGCTAGTAACTTCTTTAAGGGTGCTATTATATAGTCCTTTAGTAATAGCTTTAGTTATTTCTTTAATCTTAACCTAATTATAGAATTTATATATATTAATTATTATAAACTACTTCTATTAGGCTGTCTTAGTGTTACCTTTAGGTTTCTTAAGGTACTATCTTACTTATTCCTTACTATCCCTATAGGTTAGGTAATTATTATTATAGTAAGCAGTTTATAAGAGTTATTTATAAGGGGTCTCTTTTTAGGCTACGCTAGCCTTTTTAGTATACTTAGGTATATTCTTATGCTATAGTCTTTTTAGCTACTTATAGTCTTATATAAAGTGTCTTATCTTTTTATAGTTATAGCACTTAATAGTACTAATATCTTATACTAGTTACTAGTCTTATTTCTTAGTAACACTAACGTCTATAGGTCCTATATACTGCCTATAAGTAGTGCTTAGGTAGTTATTACATGCTTACTACTAGGTGTTTTATCTCTTATTTTACTAGTGTAGCTGCCTAAGTCCTTAGGCGTACTTCTTGCCTATATTTATATTTAGTTATTAAGTCTTTTTTTATTCTTTATGTTATTTAAAGAGTTATATATTAATTTTAATAGTAAGTTTAATATAAGATAAAAAGTCCTTAGGTAGGTTAATAATCTTAATAAGTTTATCCTTAATATTATCCTTAAGCCTTTAGTAAAAGGTAAAAATTAATAATTCTTAAGTAATATTAAGTTAAGTAGCTAGTTATTAGAATTTAGCTATATAGTAAGAGGCTAACTTAGTTTGTTATAGGCTAGCTAGGTCTTACTTAGCTTATTATTTCTTATTAAGGTCTTAGAATAGTAACTATAGGGCTTCTATAAAGCTAGTTATACTTCTAAAGATGTTTTATATTTTAAAGAAGTAGATAGTAAGGTTACTATTATTCTTAAGAAACTCCTCTAAGTAGGGCTTATACTAGGCTAGTGCCTTTTTATAAAGAAAAGTCCTTATATAAATAACCTATTTAGTTTTATTTCTAAAGTTAGTAGTATAAAAAGTCTAATAGGTATATACTTAAATTAGAAATCCTTTTAGTTATCTACTAGTGCTATTATAAGTGCTAGGTAAATTAAGCTTAAGTTTATTACGTCCTTTTATAAGGGTAGTAATAATATTAGCTGCCCCTTATAAGGTCTAGTTATTTTCTTATAGTTTTATAACTTCTGACTTTTTTTCCTTAAGCTTAGTAAGGGTAGTAGTAACTATAGATTAAAGTTTATAAACTTTATTACTTTTACTTTTAAGCTTATTCTTAAGTTTATTTATTATAGTCTATATCTTAGCTATATTAGAATTATTTTTCTTAATTTAGCTTATAATAATACTATAGGTTTATTAGGTATAACTTAGTTTTTTATTTAATATTTTAGCGTTCTTTATTTTATTATCTAGGTTATATATAGGGGTAGCTAGGGGCTTCTTTTTACTAAAGCTAAATAAGGTAGGAGTAGTTTATAGTGTAAATATCTTATTATTTTACTATTAGGTAAGTATTAACCCCAGATAGAAGGGACATGGGTTAACTTACTTAATAAGAGTAATTAAAGTGTTATAGCTAATATCTAGATAGTAAGGTTTTTACTAATAGTAAGTAGAGGTTAATACTTAGTTAATAGTGTTTATTATTCTTTATTAGTCTATTAATTACCTAGTAATTAGTTATATAGTTAAGGTTATTAGTAGCTTATATAGCTTCTTATTAATTAAATCTTTAAGGTTAAATACTAAAAGGTATTTAAAGAATATATTATAAAGTTAATTACTAAAGAGCTATAGAAGTCTGTCCTTAAGTATATCTAAGTCTATCCTATATATAAGTCCTAGTTATTCCCTAAATAGTCCTATTAACTAATAGTTATAAGTAATTATAGATCTTATATAAGGTAAGCGCTTAGTAAATACTAGTAAGCGCTTACTTTTATAATTACTAGTAATTACCTTATTATATAATTACTTCTTTATCTTTATGTAATCTATACTATAGTTCTTCTGTTCTAGGGAGTTATCTGTCTGTCCTTTATCTTTTATTTATATAAATACTACTGCTGCCTATTATCTGCCTGTTAGGTAGGGCAATATAGCCTGTAACTTGTTAGGTTATAACACCTAGAAATAGCTATAAGTATAGATAGTGTTAGGATATATTAATAGTATATATATAGCTATAGACTAAGTACTTTTAGTTTAGAAAAAGATATTTAATCTTTATTATATTAATTTGTACTTAAAAACTTACCTCTAGTAAACTACTTATTCTAAGTATATTAAGAGCCTAGCCTCTTCTTTATTAATAAATAGTCCTAGTAGCCTCTTTATCTTACTATATAGTAGTTTAATAAGGTCTTTAACCTTATTTAATAAGTTATTAAGATTACTTAACAGCTTATACTAAATATCTTTTATAAATAGCTTATTTATTTATTTATTATTCTTTAATATCTTATATATATTTTTTTTCTTTTATTTAGTAGTGAAGCTTTATTTTATTATTAGATAATTCTTACTATTAATTCACTTTAAGATATATATATTAGTTACTTATATTTAATTAAGCTATAAATATAGTAAGTTATAATATACTAAGTGTCTTTATTAATCTATTAACTATATAGTAACTACTATATTACTAACGCTAAGAAGGTATATTAAATATAGTAAAAGTATATATAAATTTACTAGTAAATATATAGTTACCTTATAGTAAATTACTAGAGAATAGGTAGTAAAATTAGCCCTACTTTTATAATAATCTTACTAATAATATTGCTAAGATTAGTCTAGGATTTCCTAACTAAGAAATAGGGGGATTTCCCTGTTCCTATAGGATTTCACTATAGTTACATAACACACAACAGAATTAATTAACTATTACAATCCCTATAATTTAACAGTTACATACACAACAGAGAAATCAATCAACACAAGGATATTGCTACTAATTACGCACTTTAATAGAATCACTCTGTGACAGTCTCCATTAAGTGTCCGGCGGTCTTCTGTATGGCACCGAGAAAGGTTACCGAAGGACCCAAGGGACCACTTGGTGGCCACTTTGCAAGGGACGGACCCCGCCAAGCTGTCATGTCGGGAACGCCCTTCTCGGCGGACATGCTGGCCATCGTCGATTCCTCCTTTAGGGTGTGAACGGCCGCTGCTCATGAGTAGTGATTAGTGGCCAGGGGGCATTTCCGGCGTGCATAAATGCTTTCGAGGGGTATCCGGGCCCGGATGCTTGCTGCAATTAGAAAGTCAGATTTATGCAATGTATCTTTCTAAATCCATCGCATCTCACCACCAAAATAGGGAAAGCGTTACTTAAACTTGGCCTTTCTGCTGTTAATCCTGGCATTAAAAAAAGCGTAGCTAACGTAATTAGTAAGTAGCCTAGATGTATACAGGAGGGCAATACTTATAATAATAATAATAATAACTATAGATAATAACTACATTATAATAGTAGTAATTATAGCTACTAGCGCTATAATAGCAGTATTTGCCTGCCATTACTGTTATTAATAATATCTTTCCTAGTAATACTATTAGTAACAGCTATACCTTTCCTAGCGGTATTGCTTACGCGCTTACGTAAGGGAAATAGCTAGCGCTTTCCTCTGTAGGTCAGAGGAGCAATTTGTTGCCCTTTTTTTAGGTTGCTAGTAAAATGTCAGTGCACTTTTCGTTAGCGGCCAGTGTCTACCCTAATCTAGAAGGGTTACTACATAAGAGCTAGACATACTATATTCTATTACCTTAACTCTAGGTAACCTAGACCTTAACCAAGACCCTAACTACTAGCCCTATATATCTTTAAAAGCCTACATAGCTATAGGAGATACATAGGGTTAGTGCTTAGGGTCTAGGTTAGGGTCTAGGTCTAGGTTACCTAGAGTTAGGGTGATAGAATATCATTATTTTATCTGTAGTAGTGGTGGCAGTACCTTCTAAAATAGGCTTAAATCTGTCAAAGTAGCCACGGTATATAGCAGTCGCCAAAGTCATAGCATTCAGGGGGTGCCTCCGCTTTTGCATGCACTTTGTCAAAATCACTGGCAGACTACTAAAAGCACACTGGCATTTTACCGGCAACCCTTTTTTCCATAGGCAAGGCTGACTTTCATCGACTTACAAAGTGGCTTCATAATAACAAATAGGTAAAGGACACTATATATTAGTTAGTTGAGCAGAAACTGCTTGTGTTAACTTTCACAATGATACAGCATTACGAACCCTCAACTATTCGGGCAAGCGGTCAGCTGCCAGTGACTATACCCACTTCGGCGGTACTTCGAGCATAAAGTTGGGGTGGCACAAGTAACGAAAAGTCACCCCTGGCCACTAATCACTACTCATGAGCAGCGGCCGTTCACACCCTTACCATCCACGTTGGAGTCAATCTCAGAAATAAGGTTTCTGGGTGATTCACTCCTCTAGGACACGAATATTCCAATACAGTGCCCAGTCGTCATCGACACCTGTCTTTCTAGACTATAAATGACCAAGCAAGTAACCAGATATTTTGGAAACCCATCAGATAAACCTGATGGCTTCGGGACCCGATCACATCGGGAACCCAGGTGCTTCTCACTGCTCGAGTGAGGTGCCCCTTGAGAAACCGGCCGGGCAGTTCGTCCGGCTCTTTCGCAAAGTTGGCCCACTATCATAGACCATGATGCTTGTAATCGAAACTTTAGTATCTGTACAAACACATAACACACGCACGTTTCAACCGAGATGGCGGGAGCGGTGACCCTGTCCCTGTCCCAATTAAGTTGAGTTTTCTGTGTTCTTCGAGTGGGCACAATCCCTCCGCACCAAGCCCGTTCACCTTTATGTGTGAGGTATCCGTACACAGTACTGCGTAGTGTACGGATAGGTACGAAGTTGTCTTCGCACAGGTACATAGCACATGGGCTGACCATGGGACGGCTTCGGCCAAGTAATGCCCCTTGATCTCTCGTAACCTTATCCTAGCGAAGCACGGCAATCATCTCATCACCCGCAACACCTTGATTGCATCCCGTCTATTGACTGGAGCGATTACGCTCTTAAGAGAGGATGCACTTTGCGATATGCGCGAGTCTTGCTGCATGTGCAATTGTCGGTGCACTATGGAAAAAGGCGCAAAAAAAAAAAAAAAAAAGGTGCTTTGACCTTTTATTTATCAAACGTACGTGCACAATAATTACCGTCCGGTTCAAGGCTACATCTATCCAGACACACTTGCTTCAAAACGAATGCTGACAAGAGAGACACGGCGCGCGCGCCAGTCAGTCCCTCAACCGGAGTTCCGGTGGGTAGAGCGATTAGATATGGTCCCCAAACCGGGTTTTAGCCACTGTCATGTAACCTAGACCTTTTGCTGAGGTGAGGTCATCAACGTCAAACGGAGGGGGATGAGCCATTGGAAACACGACGTTGGTCTCGCCCCAGTCAACAACCCCCCTTTCCCGGCCGGAGTTCCGGCCGATGAAGCTGTCAGACAGGCAACCAGATACCATCAAACACCAACCAAGTAATCTATCGTCCGGCCACATACCGGCGCTCTTCCTGATGTCGGCACAGAACCTCGACCCACAACAATGACTGACAAGCGGCCTACCTCTGACCCCGCTCGTCCCAGTTTCCTGATGGGAGCTCGAGTCGGTCACCAACGCCAAACGAGATTGGTGACAAGAGACATTGGCGTTAACCTGTCAGTCCTAGTAAGTCCCAGACCCCCGGTTGGAGCTCCGGGGCGTTCGGTCGTCGACGCAAAACGAAACAGGGTGACAGAAAACACACGGTACCATTCCGTCCTAGTCCCCCAGGTCGGAGCTCCGGCGGGCCAGGTCACGGACAATGAGACAACCGCTCCAAATACATTGGCCCACATTGGCGCTCGGTTTCCCCGTCCCTGCGCAAACGCCGCTAAGCATAAGGGTCTGGCGTCGAGGGACAAGGGCAAACGAGGAACGAGTCAGAAGCCTTGGACTGGCGAGCGCAAGATGATTAGAGCAGAACTTGTTGATGGTGGTTGATCCCGCCCGCTTACTCCCTTGACTAGGTAGGTAACTAACTATCCGTACCGTACGGATACTGCCTACCGGTTTCTCCGGATGGGAGCAAACACTGCTCTGTTCCTTGGACATCCTCCTCCTCCGTGCACCGTGTCTCCTTGCTCCCTGCTTTCTATTTATCTCACGCCCCTCCCCCACGTAACCGAATGTGTATAAGTCGGTCCCGAAACATCCATCTCCTTGCATCAAGCTCTCGAACAACTTACAGCTCGCTCTCATTGCTATTCCATTGATACCCGAGAGAGGTCGAGAGACTTGAGTTGATTCTACCACAACTTTTCAACACACGCACACACACATAGACATAGACGTACATATACACGCATACACAGCCCCATACACCTACACACACACTCACACACACACACACACACACACACACACACACACACACACACACACACACACACACACACGCAAGACAGCAAAAATGCCTGGCGCGATCAACATCCCCTCAGCGGACTCTGACCCCACCCTCCAACTCCCACGCATCCTGTGCCTCCATGGCGGCGGTGTCAACGCGGCCGTCTTCAAGATGCAGTGCCGGGCCCTCATCGCCCGCCTAAAGAAGCACTTCCGCCTCGTCTTCGTCGACGGGCCCTTCATCTGCAACCCACACCATGACATCGTCGCCGTCTACGGCGACCACGGCCCCTTCCGCCGCTGGCTGCGCTGGCTCCCTGAGCACCAGTACGTCGACGCCGAGACGGCCTCGGCCGAGATCCACTTCCAGCTGCGCATGGCCATGGACGACGACGACGCCCTCGGCGCCACCGGCGAGTGGGTCGGCCTGCTGGGTTTCAGCCAGGGCGCCAAGGTCAGCGCGAGCCTGCTCTACACGCAGCAGATGCTCAAGGAGAAGTACGGCAAGCGCATCGCCTCGGCCGGCGGCGCGGCGGACTGGAAGTTTGGCGTCCTGCTGGCCGGCCGCGCGCCCCTCATCGTGCTCGACGACCGGATAGACGCGCCGCAGGGCGTCGGCGACGCCGCTGAGGCGAGCGTCGACTACCACGACTGGCCCAACGGCTTGTCCAACGACCACGTCCTAAAGGTGCCGACGATCCACATACACGGCCTCAAGGACCCCGGCCTGCAGCACCACCGCCGGCTGCTGAAGCAGTACTGCCAGCCGGGGACGGCGCGGCTGGTCGAGTGGGACGGCGCGCATCGCATCCCCATCAAGACGTGGGACGTCGAGGCCGTCGCATCGCAGATCCTGGATTTGGGACGTGAGATCGGCGTCCTGCCGCCAAAGGAGGAGGGCGCTCTCGAATAGAACGGGAACGGCTCCGCGAGCAGCAGCAGCATATCCATGGCATTTGTGCACGCTTTAGCGGGTTTGGGTCGGAGTTTTGGGTCGGAGTTTGGTATAGCCATGCGCTTGCTTGGAGGCATGTTTTTATGCCCTTCCTTTTTGTCCTTTTTTACTTTCCCCTTCATAGAGATGGGATCATACACAGAATCCGTAAACACTAAATGAACACAACCTTTTCCCAACATGCATACATACACTTTAGCCTTTCGCTTGCCATTTTGTGCATACACTAATGTACTAACACGCAGACACTTACCCTCACACTCACACGCAACAGCCAGCCAGCCAGCCAGCACTCATCTTGCCCTTCACCGCGTGGTATACACGCCGGTCGGCACGGCATGGTAGCCTCTCTTGCCTACCCTGTGCGTCAGCCCGCTCCTCCAGTCCTCGCCGCGCGCGAGCCTCTCGACGACCTTCTCGAACGTCCACTCGGGCGTCCAACCGAGGTCTCTGGTCGCCCTGGAAGAATCGTACACGCGGTCCACGCGCCCCAGAAACCCCCAGCCGAGGCTCTCGAACACGGCCGCGCATCCGGGGACCGACTCTCGGAACGCGGCCCCTGCGTCCCCGTCCAAGCGCCGGAGGAGCGTGCGCCTCGCCGCTGCTGCCACCGGCTCCGCGGCTGCATCTCCAAAAGCTTGTTGTCCTGATCTAAGCTCTCCAAGATTTCCGGCAGAATCTTCTCCAAAACCTTGCCCCCCTCCACCATCTCCTCCGCCAGGACCTTCTCGGAAACCTTGTCCTCCGCCCGCCGCCCCGCCGCCCTCGCCGCCGCCAGCGAACCGCGACAGGAAGGGCGGCGGGGCGGAGATGATGTACGTGCCGAACCCGACGGCGACGGCCCTCTCCATGGCGCAGGCGACGGCGGAGGCGACGTCGGCGATGTCGGCGCGGCGGCAGGCCAGCTCGCAGACCTTGAGGTTCGCGCCGTCGTCGGCGGGCGCGAGGCTGGCGCGGCGGTCGGGGTCGTCGTCGGCCTCAGGGAAGAAGCGGGCGGCGCGGAGGACGACGACGGGGAGGCCGCGGCGGCGGTGGGCGAGGGCGCAGAGGTCTTCTGCGGCGCGCTTGGTGACGCCGTATATGTTCTTGGGGACGGGGGCGACGGACTCGTCTATCCAGGCGGCGGGGCGGCCGGGGGCCGGGGCGAGGGCGGCGCCGAAGGTGGAGGTGGTGGAGACGAAGACGAAGGAGCGGATGCGCGAGGGGCCGCCTTTTCTGGGCCCGCCATCGGCGGCGGCGACGGCGGCGTCGGCGGCTTCGGCCTCCTCGAGCAGGACGAGAGTGCCGGTGATGTTCGTGTCCACGAAGGCCGACGGCGGGTGGGATTCGACGTGGGGCTTGTGCAGGGTCGCGGCGTGGACGATGTGCACTATGGAGGAGTGGCGGGCGAGGAGGGAGGCGACGAGGGCCCGATCGGTGACGGAGCCGACGACCGTCGTCGTCTCGGAGGGGCGGATGTCGAGGCCCAGGGGGGTGTGACCCTGGGATGGGAGGGTGAGCATGAGCGCGGCGCCGAGGTGGCCGGAGGAGCCGGTGACGAGGACGGTGTAGGTCGGCGAGGCCATGGCTGTGCGTAGGAGGGGGAACGGATCACCGGGCTTGGCTCTTGGTTGAGATGTGAAATCTCGAAGATGAATATTGCGATCAAGTTGGTAGTTGGTTTTGGTGATATCAAGTGATATTGATGTTACTCAGGGCGTGAGTCACTTACCGTTGCGACGCTAGGCGAGGAGGCGCTTGAGGTTAGCTCAGCGATGTCTCTCCCCTTGGTCGTTTTCTTTAATGCAACAGTCCTATGGATCAAAACCTCCCCCCTTCTTTACCATTTCTCAAGACGTATTGATCCAATACACCTGCAATGGAAGAAACGGAACTGGTTCGGTCCTCGGATGAGAAGGGACTCACGTCTGACTCTCACGGGTTTCCGCCTACACCGAGACTGAAGACGGGCTCACACAGGTTGAATCCGACCTTCTGCCATCATGGGAGTTCCCGCACTTCCAAATGCTCTGAGGTGTACGATAAAAAAAAACATCTTTCTCTTCTCAACAAAACCAGGGCCGCGTGCAGCTTGAACAATGGTTGCAAGTCTTGCCTCAGCTTTGCCGATGACTCAACACGGTTTCGCAGCGAGCGATACAGTGAATAGATTCTTGAGTAACAGATACTGGAGAGTTTCCCTGCGAGAATGGTCGGCATGTCTGTTGCCGGCATCACTTAGTGATGACTCGGTCCAGCATCGTCGCATGCGGGCCGCAGTTTTGAGTTGCGAGGAGGGCGGCTCGTGCTTGCTAGGGCCCGAACCACCGGGTAAGCGTTTTGCGGTAACCTAGGCAATTTTTTTGAGCCTCTTGTTTATCTCCTCGTCGGCGTGACATTGAGCCGCGGATGGGTCGGGTTGGGGGTCTCTGTGACCAGAGGCAGGGGGGCGGCTATCTAAGCCACCTTGTTTGTTCCCTCAGCAACAGCCGAGAGAGAGAGAGAGAGAGAGAGAGAGAGAGAGAAGACAGCCAGTCAACCGAGACTTTCCGATGGTGTGTTAACCACCAAACACATGTACAGCAGAAAGTGTCCTGAGTTGAATATCGAGTTGCGAGCTACACCAAACTCAAGTGTTGATATGATGATGCTAACTATACACTTCCAAGTTGATGCTATACACGTGTGGCGTACCACGTGTTGTATATTGGCGTGCTTTTTGACAGGAATTGTGGCGGTAATGCGGCTTTTATCTGGACACTGAACATCGGACATTGATTGATCGATCGATCGTGAGTGGGAACAAGGACTCATCTCCCGCCGAGCCATTATCTTTGGTCCAATCGACACGCAGTCAACGGTGCTAGGCCACGTTTCATAGGCCCGAACCAGGCCAATCTAGACCGCAGAATGTAATGGCCCCCCGTTGATGCTGTGGATCCTGCCCAGTTGTGTATCTTTATGATGTAATTATTCTCCAAGTCCAAGAGAAGATAGAGTCTTGGCCGAAGTCTGGTTTTTCTTTGCCTTCCCTAGAACGGGTAAAAGCCAAGCAAGCTCCTTTGGAAACGTCCACCCCCCCTTGCCCATTCGTGCATAGGTATTAACGCCACCACCATTTGTTCCTATTGTGCTTCTTCGTCCGGATAGGTTGTGTGGGTTAGTCGTGCACCCCGCCGTTGAACCTTGCTCGGCCCCTCTAGGAACTCCCCCTCCCCCTCCAAGCAAGTCAAACACACAGGACGGGGGGAAAAAACGAACAACAAACGATCAAAGAAGGTTTGACGAAAAGAGGTAGAGGGCAAAAGACGTGACGATCCTCCCGTCGCTGTCTCGACACCTTTGGTCTTGACACACCCGCGCGCGCGCGCGCACTCCTCGCTCGGCCCGGAGCGCCGCCACCCACCCTTGCCTGTGTCGCCGTGTTGCGCGCGCCGGCGCATTCTCGCATCTCGATCCAAATGTCTGAAGCCCAGCGCGAGCGTGAGGTGCAGCGCTATCTCCAGAGCTGGGAGGTTGCACAGGGCTCCTCGCTCAATGTCGCCCTCAACGTAGACAGCCTCGCCGCCCCCGACTTACACGGCAATGGCTACAAACCCAAGCCATCGCCCGACAAGGCCCTGACCGCCTTCGCCCAGCTGGCCGTCTTGCGTCTCAACGTGAGGCGCGCCATGGTCTCGCTGATCGATTCCACCACCCAGACGATCCTTGCCGAATCCACCCGCGCCCTCCAGCTCGGAGACCTTAACGAACTGCAGGATCACCAGAGCGACGGCTTGAACAGCGACGAGGACCGGTCTACCGGTCCCAGTGCCGATTTGTGGCGTACGTAGTAGCCTCTTTACCACCCAGAACATGCCATGAGCACCGTTCATGACATTGTCGACTCTGAGCACCTCTGGCTTCCGCGAGAGAATATATGAGAGAGAGAGAGAGAGAGAGAGAGAGAGAGAGAGAGAGAGAGAGCCAGAAAGAAAGAAAGAAAGAAAGAGACAGAGAGAGGACGTGTACGTTTGGAGCCGATATGCTAACAACTGTCATTCTCACTAGTGGGCGCCGCCATATTGTCGCGCCCGGATGCTGTTTGCGAACACTCCTTGGTGAACACGTGCACCGGCCTCGACCATCGAGGCAAGCCGTATACAGCCACCGGCCTCATCGTCAATGACTGCCGTTTCGACTCCCGCTTCTGCAACCGGCCCTACGTGCTGTCCGAGCCCGGCGTCCGCTTCTACGCCGGCGTGCCCATCATCTCCCGCAGCGGCCACAAGATCGGCTCCTTTGCCGTCTCCGACGAAGTCCCTCACGATGGTCTGACTGCGGATGAGATCCGCTTCATGCAGGGTCTCGCCCAGACCGTCATGGAGCACTTGGAATGGGCCCGCGACCGCGTCGACCGCTTCAAGGGTGAGCGCATCGTGCGCGGCCTGGCCACCTTCGTCGAGGGGTGTTCGGTTCTCGCCGAAGACCAGACGACCACCAAGGACGAGGTCCCCCGGAGCCCCTCGACCGTACGCCCGCCAGACATGGCCCTCATATCAAACAGGCGTCCGATGCCCCGGTCAAACTCGTACTTCCGCCACGCCGAAACGAAATCGCGCTCGAGAGAGTCCTCGGCGTCCCGCCAGCAGACCGAGCCGGTCTCTCCCCCCTCCGAGATGCCGCCGTCGACCAAGAAGGGACCCCAGCCCAGGGCCGACGGCATGTCGAGGCTCTTCAGCCGGGCGGCCGATGTCCTCCGCCACTCCACCCTCGCCGACGGTGTCGCCCTCTTCGGCGCCACGGCCACGACCGACTCGACGCCGGGGAGCCGCCCCAAGTCGGGGAAAACGCAGTCCTCGGACGAGGAGGACGTCGCTCGGCAGCACACCTCGGGCTCTGGCCTCGACAGTTCCGACTCGGACACGTCGCCGTCGTCGAGGCCCTGCAGGATACTGAGCTACTCCGTGGCCGACGAACGGGCGCGCCAACGGATCGAACAGGGCCCGGCGCTGTCGCTCGGCATTCTCGAAAAGTACTTTGCAATGTTCCCGATGGGCAAGACCTTCTCCTTCACCGAGGCAGGCGTCGGCGTCTCGTCGGGCGACGACAGCGCGAGCGACAGGGAAACCATGGGCGTCGACGGGGCACCCCCCATCGACAGGTCCGAAGGCCGACGGCGAAAGGTCAAGATGGTCCACGAAGAGCTTCTCAAAAAGATACCGGGCGCCAAGACGGTCGTTTTCGTGCCCCTGTTCGACTACGGCGAAGACAAGCTCGCCGGCGGCTGCTTCCTATGGACGTCGGTTACCGGCCGCATGATGAACCTCGACCAGGACCTGTCCTATCTCCGGGCCTTCAGCAACAGCATCATGACCCAGGTCGGGCGCATCAACAGCCAGAAGAACGAGGCCGCCAAGACCACCTTCATCGCGAGCATGAGCCACGAGCTGCGCAGCCCGCTGCACGGCATCTTGGGCTCCGTCGAGCTTCTTCAGGACACCACCACCGACGCCTACCAGTCGGGTCTCATCAGCTCCATCGCCACCTGCGGCAAGACCCTGCTAGACACCCTGAATCACGTGCTCGACTACAGCAAGATCAACAGGCTCGGCCGGGCCCAGATGAGGAGGCGTGCCAGGCAGAACCAGAACAGGCCCGTCGCCATCACATCGGATTCTCTCGAAAGCCTCAGCATGACGTCCGTCGTGGATATGGCCGTGCTTGTCGAAGAGGTCGTCGACGCCATCGCCGCCGGTCATGCCTTCAAGAAGCTGGTAGGCACGGGCCCGTTCGATGGGCCGCCCAAGCCCAGCATCAGCGTCAACGAGTCGAGAAACATCCGATCGGTGGGCAACTTCCAGCCCCAGGGTCAAAAGGGCGTGGTGTCGGTCCTGGTGGACATTGACCCAAAGACGCCCTGGCTGGTCAAGACGCAACCTGGCGCCCTGCGAAGAATCATCATGAACCTCTTCGGCAACGCTCTCAAGTACACGTCAACCGGCTTCGTCCTCGTCTCCCTCAGCGGCCAGGTAAGGGCCGGTGGCTCAAAGATTGACGCCATGATCCGCGTGGCGGACTCGGGCAAGGGCATGTCGGAGGAGTTCCAGCAGACTCGGCTCTTCCTCCCCTTCAGCCAAGAAGACTCTTTCCAACCCGGCACCGGGCTGGGTCTGAGCATCGTCAAGCAGATCGTCGACTCCCTCCGAGGAAGCCTCGAGGTCAGGTCGGAGCAGAACCGAGGCACCGAGATCGACGTGCACCTCGGCTTCACCCCCGTGTCCGACGAGGCATCCCGCGAGCCCGACGAGGCGATGCGCAGCGCTATCGAACAGACCCGGGGGTTGCAGGTCGTGCTTCTCGAAGGAGGAGACGGCTCGGGATCACAGCCGAAGAGCCCACCGGCGGCCAAGTTGAATGGGATCCTCACCGAGACCTGCGCGGAATGGTTTCACATGAAGGTCGACAAAGAAGACCCGGCAGACCCAAAAGAGGCCGATCTCTATCTGTATTCCGAACCGCCCTCCAAGGAGGTCCTCGAGAAGCGATTCAAGGAGAACTCAAGTAGCGCTCTGAAACGCAGGAAGGCCCCATTCATCATCGTCAGTCCGAACGCCGAAGAAGCGGTACGGATTCTGGAGGAGCATAGCAAGCTTCTGATGGAATTCTCAGAGATTGTGGAAGTGATACCCCAACCGTGAGTATTTAGTAGTTTTCTTTCTTTCGATTGTACTGTACCCCTTTTCCCCCATCACGGCTGACGCCACCTCCAGCTGCGGTCCAAGAAAACTGGCAAAGGTCTTCACCCACTGCCTCAAGCGAGCGGCGGACTTGGAGAAGAACGGCGGGACGTCCGGAATCCCGGTCCGGTCCCTCTCCACCGATCGACAACAGGCCGAAGAGGTCGAAAGGGTCGGAACCCCGCTCCACCAAGACGCCAAGCCGGCCGAGCTGGAACCGGCCATGTCGGCGCAGCCCCTGATCAAGCCCCTGGGGGCCCTCGCGCTGTCGCCGGCGCTGAACGGCGGCCAGCCCGTCCTCGTCAAGCAGAAGACCGTGGCGCTGCACGTGCTGCTCGTCGACGACAACCAGATCAACCTCAAGCTCCTCGTCATGTTCATGAAGAAGTGCGGCTTCTCGTACGAGCAGGCCGAGAACGGGCAGGAGGCGCTGGACAGGTTCGTCGCGGCCTCGAGCGCGTCGGCCCCGGCGTCGGCCAGCAAGCGCCGCCGGTTCGACTTCGTGCTGATGGACATCAGCATGCCCGTCATGAACGGCTTCGAGGCCACCAAGAGGATCCGCGAGTACGAGCGCGAGCACAAGCTGCAGGCCGCGACCGTCGTCGCCCTGACCGGCCTGGCGAGTTCCGACGCCCGCCGGGACGCCGAGACCTCGGGCTTTGACGTCTTCCTGCCGAAGCCCGTCCGTTTCGCGGAGCTCCAGAAGCTTCTGACGGCTTCATAAAAGGCCGGCGAGCGCAAAAATTCGGGCCTCGCAGCCCGTCCGAGGCTTTTTAAAAAACTATTTCTTTTTTTTTCCTTTGCTTCCCCATCCCAGCACAAATAACCTGGGTGGTGCCAGTTTTACTTCGAAAGCCTTGACGGTATATATATAGCTTGTAAATAAAATGTCTCATTCTATGATTCACGAATGACAAGGATAGCCCCCCCCTTCCCCCCCCTTCCGTGCCAACCAAGTCCTCGAAGAAGAACCAATCACTTCGTCTCAAAAGGACCGCTAGCCCGGCTGACTAGAAAGGCGTTTCGCACGGAGCCGAGACAACCTATTCTTGCTGCGACAGGATAGGGGCGGCGGAAGGGTCATATGCCGAACCAAAGCCCCTCGCAAGCCAGGCGCAGGCATCGTGGACCAACTTCCGGCTGATTTGATGCACACTACCCATCAAGGTCAGAAACAAACCAAATGTCTTTTCCCAACCTGCCGAATCAAACGCGAGACGGGGAGGGGAGGGCCAACTCACCCGGCCAGCACGAGAACGGAGTGCGTCGCGCCCTTGTACACCTCGGTCCGGACGTCGACGCCGGCGCCGCGCAGCTGGTCCGCGTACGCGAGGCCCTCGGGCGTCAGCAGGTCGACCTCGGCGACGGCGAGCCACGTCGGTGGGCTGCGGGCGAGGACGTCGGGGGGCGCGAAGCACGGCGAGGCGTCCCACTGCCGCCTGTCCTCCGGACGCGCGAAGTAGAGGTCCTGGTACCAGCCCATACGGCCGGGAGTCAGCCAAGGGACGTGCCGGGAGGCGGCCCAGCCCGTCTCGGCGGTGGCGGTGCTGTCGATGACTGGGCAGATGAGGAGCTGGGAGATGGGCGCGGGGGCGACGCCGGCGAGGGAGGCCTTCATGGTGACGACGGCGGCGAGGTTGCCGCCTCTGGTGGGGAACGGGGCGTGTTAGAGGTCCTGCGGGCAAGAAAGAGAGAAAGAGAGGGGGGATAAGGGGAGGTTGACAAACGCTGAGACACCACCTATTGTAACGAGGCTTGTGTTGATGTTGAGCCGGGAAGCGGTCGCCGGCTCGAGGAGCCACTTGAGGCCGGCGAGGCTGTCGTCCACGGCGGCGGGGTAGACGTGCTCGGGGGCGTGGCGGTAGTTGATGGTGACAACCACGCACCTCACGTCTAGTCGTGTCGAGCGGTCAGCGACCAAAAACAAGGGGGAAGGGGTTTCTGACTAGAAACGGCCACTTGCGAAGATCATGAAGGAACGGGGAGGGGGAGGGGGCTCTCACATCGACAGACGTGGGTCAGGAACCCGTTCTCGCTGTCCAGCCCGCCGTTGACCCAGCCGCCGCCGTGCAGCCAGACGAGGCACGGCCAACCAGCGGCATTGGGGGCCTCTCCGCCTGGCCGTAGAGCGCGCGCCTGGACGCTGCCGCCGAGGAGCTCCTCGTCCCGCCAGTGCGTGTATACCCACTACCTTCAAAGGCATATCCCATCCGCGAGGCCTTGGGAGGACCGCAGACTGGTTTCACCTTTAGGTAATTTTAACCATCCTTTGGGTTTCGTAGCGCGGACCACCCGCCTTATGGCCCAAGGTGCCAGTTTAATCGATTCGGCCCTTGCTGTGGGTTGCGCAGGTTAAGTCAGTGTGCCTATTGCCCATTGCTATTTTTCGAGATATGCACCAAACCCGCAAGACCTAAGGGGATGAGACTCGTGGATAGAATGAATTATCGGAGCGGTGTGTGCCAGCAACCTACTTCATGGCGCGATCGTAGCCTCTAGAGTTGATCCTAACCGGTTGCCCCTGGTTGTCGCACTCACGTCGCTCTGACTCGACATAACTCTCGAATCCCATACGCCACGAGCATCTTCATTTACAAACGCCCCTTGATTGTGTACCTCGAACTAGTAGAGAGTCCGACGTTCCTCTACAGCAAAAGAACATCGGGTCGATGAATTGGTTGCAGCAGAATCCGGTAATCTTACTCAGTTCGCTGAAGGATCCATTTAAGCTGGACTAAGTCACAGCCATCTCTTAGTAGCGCTACCTGCCCGCGTTTAGTCCCACGGCCTGGCCTCGGAGGGTTCCATGTACTGGATGATGGCGTCGTGCAGCGCGACGTACTCCGGGTCAAGCCTGGCGCGGACGGAAGGGTGGATCGGCTGGTGGATTGTTCGTTCTTCCGCCATTTTGGGGGGTCCTTCTTTTTAGGTATATATGTATATAAATGTTTGTTACTGAAGCCCAAGATGATTCCGGGATAGTATTGGCGAGGTGTACCAAGGGAAGGGAGCAGATAAATCGCTGGGGTTAAGGGTTGAATTGACGTGATTGGGCGGGTGGAGATGGATGGTGAGGCTTTTAGAAAAGGTTTGCGAACGAACGAGCCCCCCCCCCCCTCCCCCGGCGGGATCGGGCGCGAGACCCGCTCGGCCGGCGTCTGATCGGACGGGAGAACCCGAACCCCTCTCTTGGGAGCTTCGGATCGGTGCAACCGTGGTGGACTTGTGAGAGGAATGTCGACACATCCTCTTGACTTTCACACGTACATGTGCTAAGGCTCGTATATTGCGGGTGGAATGCGTTGTACTGTGTCAGGTTTCGTATAATTCATCCCGAAAAAAAAAAAAAACCAGCAAGTGTCTATCGCTTGAGATCGGTTACATGCTCGGTCCCGGAAAAGAATATAAGCAGCATTCGGGGTTGCGCTCAATCCCGCAGCCTGTAGCGTTGCAAGAGGGAACGAGAAGCAGATACTTGTTGCTTGAGCATTGTTCCGGGATGCCGGCGCCTCCAGAGCGGCAGGGCAAATAGCCCGGGCAGATGGCCGGCGTTCTGGGTGGAAAGAAAAGGATGCGGTTCGACGACAGAAGATGCTCTGGGAACCTTCTTGGAAAGATGGCTGTGCAGCATATCGCGCTGGTATGAATAGCTTGTTGTCACCGCCAGTCGTGTCCGGACCAGCGCTCAGGCTCATATGCACGCTGGCCGGTCGGATGCCAGCTGAGAATCTCATTGATCCACGGCCATCTACCAACACTCTTCTCAAGACTTAGTCTTGAGAATAGTGAGCTCAACCCAGTCTAGTTGAGGCCCGGAACCGCATTGTTATGTCTCATTTTCTTGACGGACAATCATTCATTCATGAGCTCGGAGAATGACGAGTGTCATTTGTTGAAAGGTCTATCTCATACCGCATGAGGTTCTCCTAGTAGAGATAAGCATATAGGCAAGAAGCTCTTGGGGCTCCCCGCGATGGAATCACCCGACCTCCTCCCCGCAGAGCCAGAAGCGAGCATCCAGAGACTAGAATAGGTCCTGTACTACGAACCAGATCCTGCTTTTCCGTCTATGTTTCATCGGTCACCAGCCGTTCGGGTTACCAAGTCGAAAGCATTGTTGCTTTCGAAAGCTCATCGAATTCCCAGGCCTGTAACCTCACCAGCTTTGTCACTTTCAGAGGCGCGTCAGACAAGCTTATAGAACCGAACGAGTTGATGTGCTGATGCTGTTTGGACTGATGAGGGGACCTGAAAGACGGTAACTCTACGAAATTTGGGAAAGCTCGGAGGGCTTCCTCTGACAGGGCGGCAGCTTGACTTCGCCACAAACATTACATCCATTGGAGAAACCGCGCTGGCCAACGTGCCCCTCTCCTCTACAGCCATCTCGCTGCCCAAGTGATGGTTCTCGATCACCCCAGGGGAGAAGGCCAGCCCCTGGAGGCTGGAACGCGAGCCTCGCCATCGGACATGAGTGGCAGACTCCCAGACCAAGCACGGCGTCGAACCGACCCAAGCTGACACCACATCGGCATTCTTCTGTGGTGTTTTGATGGCCTTGAGGGAGGGCGACCAGAAGTAGTACGGCCGAGTCAAGCACGTCACAGACATACTTCTCTAGCCACCACAGAATGGACTGCATATACATGCTTGAAGTCTTCCCCGCCCGCTGGGCCCGATAATTTGAGCCTGGAAACCGTCACCTCCTGGGACAACATGACATTGTAGTCGAATCCGGGACGAATATTAACCGCAACCGCACCAACGGCCTCCCACCAAATGGCCTTGACTTGAGCAAGACGGCCGTCCGGACCGGCCCAGAGATGGGCGCCTCCCCTCGTATATAGGGCCGCTCCGTGGGCTGGTACATTATGGCCCTCGCCAACGTCATCGAACTCTTCCCTGAGCATCATCTAAGCTGAGAGTGCCTGGCCAGGTGCCCCCGGTCCATCTTCGACGCCGCCGTTGCCGCCCAGGACAAGCAGATCAAGGGCCCGTCATGACTCCCGGCCCCGAGGGGCAGTGGGGCAACTACATTGGGAGCTCCGGTTCCGCCATGTTCGTCTATGGTCTCTTTGAAGATCATCTAGCTTGGCCAACTCAAGGACGATCTGTACCTGAAGACGGTACTGAGCGGGTACGAGTTGATAATGAACGCGGTCGCCAGCACCCGCAAGAGCCATAACGCCCTCGTGTGGGGATGGGCTGTGCAGACCGGCAGCTTGAGCTTCAACGGAGAACGAAGCCTTCGAGGTAAGTCACATACGTGACAATCGAAAAGTCTACTAAATGCGACGATGGACCTCTCGGTCGGGAGGTTTTATTCGCAATTATCATGTGTTTCTGGAAACCAAGACCTAACCGTTGCGCCGGGCGAAGTTTCTCACCATTGCAGAACAGTCCAGCTATTCAACATTCGTGCCGAGAGTGAAACGAGCATGGTCGTACTGTGATTTATTACCAATGATTGTATCCAAGGTCCACACTATGCTGTCATCTTGATGCGACGGCCCCTGAGGTCTTTCACCTTCTTGTTGCTCTTTGCAAACTCGCACGACTCGCCTCCGTCGCCGTTGCCGCAGCGGAGGGGGAAAACGCAGCAGCCGTCGTCCACAAACTGCTCAAGTCCATCGGCTCCCTGGCCAAGTGACTTGCAGTCGGGACCATCGGGGAAACCACATCTTTTAGGCTTATTGTTAGTACAACGTTACTCAGGTAGAAGCGTGATCCGTGTCGTTGGGGAACTGTTAGGAAGCGTCCATCTGCACTTACCCCTTCTTGGCGACGACGCTGGCGGTAAACGCAGCAAAGATAATAGCGGTGAACTTCATTTTGTCTTGGTGGAATGAGATGTTCTGCACAGCAGGTTGGTTGATTAAATATTGGGAAGAGGTAAAGACGACCGGCGTGTTGTAGTAGATCAGGTTGATGATGAGATAGTGTAAATCATGAACGAAAAGATGAGGCTTTGACTTGAATTTATAGAAATTTTTGTTGATCGCGACCACTGCTGTACTATCCAAATATGATACAGCCTCGAATTCTACATAAGTTGACACTTCAAGGTTGAGGTTGTTTTACAAGGTGGTATTGGGTTCCCCGAGGAATACGGGGTAGGTCGTAACAGGACCCACTGCTGCCAAGCTCAACTTTTGATATTCTGCGGGTGTCTAACCTAATCGAGGAGGATGATATGTCAGCACGCATATTTACAGCCCTCTAAGCCTATCCCGGCTAGTCTGTACAGAAATATCATGTTCTATTACTTGCACCTAACATAACCCCAACCTAAATCCTAACCCCTAACTATCCTAACTACTAACCCTACGCATCTTTTATATATATACACATTACTATAGAAGATGTATAGGAGTAGTAGCTAGGATAGTTAGGGCCTAGGTAAGGTTATGTTAGGTGTAATAGATTATGTTATCTTGTGGCAGTAGTGGCTGTAGCTGCCAGATACGGTTAGATGCCTGCATAATATTACAAGGGCACCCGCAAAACCCCCGCTGCCCAACTTTATGGCCATTGAAGCTTAACAAGCTCTGAAACCAGCTCCATAACGTGTGTCAACTTGAACTGGGACCAGGTACATGTCTGTAATATCGGTCTTGCGGCAGCTGCGACTTGGCGTTTGACTATGAAAATCACGTAGATCGCATGCTGCTCTCCCTTTGGGACTTTGGTGATCACCACGAGGTGGACGTGGTGGACCTAACCTGCTACACAGGACTAAATGATTCCATAAAGGGGTCGAATAATCCCGGCGCTGCGGTGTCGAAAGGGATGGTAGGGACAAGGGAGGCCCAGGCCACCGCCTTACAAACCGAAGATCGGTGATATTCAACGACGAGCAATATCTCGATTGCATTCCAAGTTACCATCCGATAAGCATGCTTAACTTCGCCTGTCACCCTGTCTGACATATATTGCCGTCCAAGGCACCCCGGCGTGCATGGATCTCAACATGTCAGGGCCAGCCGAGAGCCGGACGGTTGGAGGACGCCAGTCGGGGGGTGGTCGTCAATGCGAAAGAAAACCAACGAACCGGAAGAATATCCGATGAAGTCCGTTGCCATATGTCGTATATTTCGCGACACGCTAAACTCGCTGAGGACAGCCTGAACCGACCGTCGTGAAGGTAGGTATGTGGTCAAAAGATGGTGAGGTGCCACGCGACATTTTGCATAAGAAAGTCAGTATGGCTTCCCTTGCCTTTAAAGAAAGTGATAATGCCCAGGCTGGGTACAGGGGCACGCACGAACTACTGCTCCAGACCCATGCATTTATGCACTAGATTTCTAGTTGCGTTCCAGAAGGTTGGGTGAGACTTAAGATCTGAGCACGTGAGGCACAAGTTTTCTGGAAGACACTCAGTTTGACATCCTGCGAACCATTTCACTCAGCAGGGTAGGATAGCTAAACGTAAGCTCCTGGCTACGTTGCAAGTTGACCGTAGCACGTAGGAAAAGTTGCATTTTCTGTAGGAGAAGCGAATTATTGGCATCCGCGGTAAGATGTCTCTGGCGCTACAATGTTGTACGTAAAGTTTTATATGTGCTGAAGGAGAAATATGTCGGTTGGTATTATCGAGTATCGGATGCACTAGGGTGAATCAACAATGCCTAGTCATGAGCGCTTACTGGCTCATCCAGTCTTCTTGGAGAATCTGGCAAGACATAGGACTTGTCTGATGCCTGGTATTGACCGAGATCGCTCAACTTGGTCTGGTCCTCGCACTCTGCAACATCCTCACACTCTGCAGCAGATCTCTTGTGCCCCCGATGAGCATACGATCTCATTGTTTCTTTAACTTTGCTGAGTAGTGGCCGCAGTGCAGGAAGGCTGCCACAAATCATCACCAAGTTAATTTCCAAGGTAGACCAAACGAGGATTTCAACATTGTCCCCTACAAATATTAGCTTGACATAGAATTGTGGCGGGTAGAATATGCTTACATGTCGCGTCAAAAGTATGGGAAAAGGTGACCACGAACTTTAGACGAACCATGCTTGCGACACAGGCACTTTGTATGGTCAGCCACCGTGAACATCACGCCACAGCCTCTGTATCTGTCACTTACACTGAGCCCAACGTCAGTAACAAAGCCAGAGCTAATTTCTTGCGCATGGGTATATTCAGTTTCAAGAGCTGAGGCAATGGCAAGACTATGAAGATGCAGTCATAAGTGATCGTGAAAGCTGCCCCTGCATAGCTGATGGCTTGGATGTTGAGACAGAAACCGGGAACGGACCGATCCCATATCGACTGAACCGGTGTGCATTGGAACGCCACCAGGAAGAAAAACAAAATTGTCTGAACTATAAGGGACGCAATGAGGCCAATAACCGCTATCCGAGACCAGCGGTCGACGAGGATCCGTAGGTACATGGCGCAGATGGAAATTTTGGCAGCGATGCTAGAACAAATCAGTGAAATTGCTCGTCTAGTACCAAGGGATAGAGGATGCTTTACTGCTTTACGAGATAGAATATCTGCATTATGTAGAAAAGCTTCCGGGAAGCATTAATGAATTGCGTACGAAATAGGGCCTAGGGGCAACGAACTTGAAGGATAGGCTTTGAATTTCCAGGTTTCACGTGCCAGAAGTGAAGGCCAAAGCCGAGTTCGACACCTGCAAAACGGCAAGGTTAACGACAACGTTTTCGGAATTTTCCAAGGCTTCAAGGGAAGTCTTTCTTACTTGCGACAGCGCATCCCAGCGTTATTATTAAGGAAAGCTATATTTGTCAGTCACAAAACCACAATGAGTCGATGATCAGTGCAGCATTTCCGAACACAACTTACCAAAGCAATCAGTGCTGTCCAATCATCCCACCAAAGCTGGATCCTGCCTATCCTCCTTGATATGAATCTCAAAACGACAACAATAGCCGTTATTGCTGGCAAAACGACGAGGAACACTCGGCAGACATTTCGACGGTGCTCAGGGATCGGATAGCCGTGACAAAACTCTTGCGATATGCGAGAGGTTACTAGTGCAGCGAACACGAAACAAATCAGCTTATTCCCTCACAAAGCAACCAAATAAGACACCGAGCCCTTTCCGAATACTTACGGACTTGTTCTTCGAATATGCAGGACGTTTGTACGCATGTTGAAACTTGCGATTGAAGCCGCATGTCCGAACACACGCATCCTCCGAATGACTTGCTGCCACATCTTGCTGTTTGTAATAGACCATTGAAACACGGCAACTGCCGGCAGGCAAGGGGTGTCAGCAAGTGTTTTCCAAAACAGTCAGTGAGCGTCGATTGGCTTGAAAACAATGTGTCACTTACTGAGCACTTTGGAAGATCTTCGAGGAGAGCAGTTGTCGAGGCACCAGCTCGTGGTTCCGGTAACAATGTTGCTGTAGCAGTGCAAATGATTACTAAGAACAGGCTGTTGTGTAGAAGCCTCATGATTTCCGCCGTATAGGATTCAATACAGCTTCAGGGATTGCCTCCAGGAAAAAGAAAGCGGAAGAAGGAAGGGTATATCCTCATATGGGGTATGGAGTCTTAGTGAGACATCTTCCATGACTCTGCCTTGGCAGCAATGCCAAGTAATAGGTAGTGCAAAGCATTGATGAAAGCGGAAGGGAAGGGGGTAACATGATTTTGTAGACTAACGCTCAGTAGTGCTTTGTTGGTCCGCGCCACATCAGGAAAGACTCCGTTTCCTTGACGGAGTACCCGCCAACGGTAGAGTAAGATATCGACAATCCCCTGCAAATCTCGCAAGACAGCAAGTGGCAGCATCATTCTAGTATTCAACAAGCATCCTGCTCGGTGCCATCATATAAAAAAGAACCCGGATTGCTTGGTTGATCAAATGTTTTAAAATCATACAATAATAGCAAGATCTACAATGATAATAGGTATTACAAGCAACCGAGTAACCGTGCTTGGCTTAGCTGAACCCTCTTCACTAGCATGTGTGAGAAGAGCCTAGCTTGGAAGTCTATGCAGTTGAGAGAGACAACTTTGCCTGTCTTTGTATTAGCTCACTGACTAGCGCTTTGTCCGCTGTGCATGACCATAGACTTAACTTCGTAGCGGCTGATGGAATCTAGCCTGTTCTAAAGGCAAAGTCCCAAATCAGCATCGTGTTCGCTAACTGACGCTTGATTCGAATGGAGAAAAAACGACTGAGCCGAATTGGGTATGATACTAGCGTACCTGAGGCACTTTGAGCATCCCCACTACAGCCGATACACCTACCAGTCCAACGTAATGGAAGAGTTTAGGCTAGGGTCCAATGTTCAGAAGATTTTGTAGTAGAGATATGCTATTTTCCCGGGCTATAATCATTACGTTTCAATAGCGAGCATTGGTGTGGCTGTGGCAGTTGATTCCGCTGTCAAAAGAAGTCAAATACATTAGTGTACCAATTGGCAGCCTGCATCGCTCTACCTGGACTCCCTTGATCCTACCATCTAACCCCACATCTATAACTATTCGTAACATTCTTTGGATATATCAAAATAAAAGTGATGCAAAGTAATTTGTTATAGTGCAGTAGAAACACCAGTGTATACTTCAAGGTCTGTATAGTGAACTTTGCGGATAAAATACTAGATTAGCTTGGATACTATTAGGTGAAAGACGCTGGCATTCTACCCGCAACCGCTCAGGTTACAAACTTTGCTCTCTGTATCCTCAATGTATTGTCACAGAGAAGCTGCATCCATTGCCGATGGATTCCGTGACGGGAGGTGGGATGAACTGACCTGAATTACCCAGTCCACAGCATGGCTACCTAACCGGAAGAATCGGTGAGGTGCCGAAAGAGCGCCGAAGCTGCCGATGAAACGCCAGAGCTGCCAATGAAGTGCTCCAGGTGGTATGCTGGTGGGCTTTCATGAGAGACACGAACTAAGCCCAGGACGGGGTCTCAAAGGAAGAATGCAAGTTGACAAGCGCAAGTCTTCGCAAAAAAGTCAAAAAGTTCAAAAAACAGAAATTGTGTATCTACCCATCGCTTAGACGGTGGCAAGTTCGGCCCATCTATGCGACGATAAAGGCTTGGGGGGTCTTCCTTTGGAGACCCTGCTTACGGAAAGAGGCGTCGAACTCGTCCGAGCCAAGTCTTCCGCCTAGACGCGGGCTTTGGGCCGGGGTTCAGGCTGAACAGAGTGGTAATGTTTGAAAGGATCATGTCATCCCGACAACTGGGCCTAGAACTTGAATTACTCCGCGGCATGGAGAATATGAGTAATCCGTAACAAAGAACAAAAAAACAAAAGAAAAACACACATAACGCTATGAACGCCACATTCGTCTAGTGTTTTTACCACCCCCCGGTTCTAACCCAGCAACTCATGCAGGCCCTCCTCCTTCAACGTCTCCCTGACGGCCTCCAACACCCGGGCATGGACGGAGGGCGGCGCGGCGACGAAGCCGTAGTTGGCCACCATCTTGCGCCCCGCCGTCAGGTTCACCGGGTTCCCGTCGACGTCGGTGACCTTGCCGCCGACCTCCTCGAACAGCAGCATGGCGCCGGCGTGGTCCCAGATCTTGGCGAGGCGGTCCCGCCGCCGGTACGCCCAGAAGGTGCAGTTGGCCTGGCCGAGGCCGAGCACGGTCCAGCGCAGGACCCAGCCGAGCAGGTCGTTGCCCGGGTAGGCGATGCCGAGGCGTTCGGCGACCTTTTGGTGGATGCCCGGGGCGCCGGACTCGGAGCCCTCGATGCAGGTGACGGAGACCAGGGGGGGACGCGCGTCGGCGTCGGCGTCGGCGTGCCGGGGGATCTTGGTCGGCGGCAGGTCGATGGGGCCGGACATGGGCCGGATGAAGGTGCCGTGGGACCGGACGGCGAACATGATGCTGCCGGTGCCGGTCGGGTCGATGGAGTCGTTGTTGATGGGCGCGGTGGCGTCGGCCGACAGCAGCGGCAGGCCGACGACGCCGATGCTCTGCCTCCCGTCCTCCATCAGGCAGACGTTGATGGCGTACAGCTCGCCCCGCACGAAGGTCTTGGTCCCGTCGATGGGGTCGAAGACCCAGAACCGGCCGGTGGGCGAGGGGTCGCCGAGGCCGCACCAGTCGATCATGTCGCACATGTCCTCGGGCGACGCGGGCAGCTTGCACAGCGAGTCCTCGTCCCTCTCGCCCGCGACCTGCTGCAGGAGCGCCCACACGGAGGCGCAGAGCTTCGGGTTCTCCCGCAGGTCCGCCGCGGACTCCTCGCCCACGAACTTGTCGCCGGGGAAGGCGGCGTGCAGCGTGCTGGTCAGCAGGGCCTGGATGGCGAAGTCGGCGACCGTGACCGGGCTGAGGTCCTCCTTTGTCACGACGCCCTTGTCCGAGGCGGCGAGGACGCGCCGGCTGAGCTTGGCGGCGTGCTGGACGGCGGCGATGGCGGCGGCCAGCTCCCGGGCGTACGGTCCGTCCATACTGGAGTATGCGCTTCGGCGGCGGGTGGGAAGAGGTGGGCGGTACGGAGTGTTCAGGGGAGATACCGGCACCGAGCGGAGCTAGACTGCAACGGTGATATTGCAGGGGGGGTAAGGAGAGGGGAATGTTCAGCGCGGATGAGTCAGACGGGGGGGGGGGGGGGGGTTAACTAGCGGAGGGATTCGTTGGTGTGTAATGGTAGACTTTTGACAATTGGATAATGGTGGTGGGAAAAGTGAATCAGTATGGGATTTGTGAAGGCGGCGACGGGAATGGCGCCGATGATGTCAGATCATAAGAAGGCTGTTCCCAGCTCTTTATGTGGAGCGCAAATTTTACCGGGAGAACTCCGGTGACGCCTTAGCACCGGCATCGGCATCGGCCGCTCCGAGTGGAAAAGCGGGCCTCCCGTTATGTTATCCTTCGGTTCGGAGCCGAGCATTCATTAATCACGGTTATTACAGCGTGAACAGGTACCGGGCGATGTGGCCGCTAGATTCAAGGGTATCTTCTGCTTCAAGCCCGTAAAGCATGTAATCCCCCCTCAACTCCCCGAGAAACCATGTCGCCCCTGCTAGTCTAGTCCGAAAGCTTCTCTGCATCTCATTTTGGCAAGGCAGCTGTGCATGTCTGCATGATGTATTTGACTTCAGAACACACGCAGTCACGTCAGTACAGGTTCTACCGCAAGCCAAAGACGTCGGACTTACCGTGTTTCCAGTTCCGCCGCTCGTGAAACTTCACGGCCAGGTCATTCCACAACTTTACACACCACGAGGCGACGAGGGCATCCCGCATCGCCTGGTCCATGGGCACCAGGACGTTGAGGCTGTACATGTTATCATTGGAGTACTCCACGGCGACCCGGTTCTTGGCCCCGTCAAACCAGTCCAGCACGTCGTTGTTGCGCCGGACGTCGAAGAGGAGCCCGCGCGCCTCGTACTCGAGCGTGTCGCGATCCTTCCCGCTGGTGGCCCGGCGCCGCCCGACGCGCCACGCCTTGCATACGCTCTTGCCAATCCTTGTGAACTTGAGCCCGATGTTGCCCAGCCCGCTCCGCGAGACGGGCTTGATGTAGTAGGGGAACGCCTCCTGCAGGATGGCCGGCGGCCGTTCCAGGTTGAACGCGTGCCTCGGCTGCGAGGTGATCTCCGGGACCGAGGAGGCGGCGGCGGCGGCGTTCCCGCCGGCTTGCCGCTTGATGGCGTAGTCGATGCGGCTGAACTCGACCAACCTGTCCGTCTCGCGAAGAAAGTCCATCTGGTGGTTGAGCTCGTAGCGCCCCGGCGCGTCCATGTCGCGCGAGGTCGCCGAGTGGATGGAGCGGCCAGCCAAGCGTAGCGTGTCCGGGGGCAGGCGCTCGCGGACGGCGGCCCCATCCGCCGCATATTCCGGCGGGAGATCAGCATTGGCGGCGGAGCGGGCCATGGTGCGCGCTTCTCCCTTGCTTGGCAAGGCGGTATGGGATCTCTGGCGATGGGCGAAAGTGGCTACCAAGGGCCAGAACGATGCAGTTTTTTAGTTTTTTTTTTCAGTTTTTTTTTGTCGTCCCGAACGGCTCGACGTGGCTTCTTTGTCAGGAGTCGAGTCTTGGATTTAGACTTGCGGTGCGTGCAGTGCTGACGCAAATCTGACTCGGGATGCCGATGGCACGGCTTTTACGGTCCAAGCCATCACCTTAGGCAGCTACTTGGTCGGCGGCGGCGCGCGATAAAATTGAGGCCATGGCCAATGACTCTTGGGCGGAGGCGTTTATGCCCGGCGCAGAACGATTCCACGAGCGCTAAGGCCGGACGCGATCGAGTAAGCAGGCATACAGAGACTAGGGCATGGAATCTGGTTGGCTGGTGGCCCTCTCGCAGCTCTGGTTCCGCGATTTATGGTACGCATTCGGAGGGCCCTAATCCTCCAAAAAGATGTCAGCTGCCACCGTTATCGTTGCCCGAGCTTGTAAGCTTCGAAAAAGAGCGCAATTGCAGGCAGATGCGGTCATGATCTCGGATCTCCCGGGTTTCGCCGTTGCCGATCGCCTTTGCGCGATTTGGGATGAACAAGCTCGCGGAACTAATGTCAGGAGTGATCAATAATACAGGAAGCGCACGTCCATACTACGGGCCACCAGTGGCAGATGGTGACGCTGTCGCGAAAAGCGTCAACCGGCGGTTATCGGGTTGCTCCAAAACCCATTATCAGTGCTGTCGGCGACATGAAGCTGCGGCGGTGGCTATGACGCTACTGTAGGCAAGAGTGAATTTCGACGATAATAATAGTAATGATGATGATGATGGCACTCGCAAAGGACGTAAAGGGTGTGACGAAGCAGCGATGGGTAACCCTAGGGTTTAACCCAGGTAGATGGTTGCAGCATTCGAAATTGAAATTCAGGGACGTTGCCCAGGCACCAGGGATTCGCCTTGCAATCACACATTCGGCATGCTGGGCGTGAGTGGCAGCATGAACTTTTAGCGATTGGACTTATGTGGCGCGCCCCATCTGGCGTATCGATCCGACAACCGATGCTGACAACGGCCTCACTTCGGACATCAATTGAACAAAGTACTGTTAGATGGACACACACAGGCGGAACCTTGGTGTCATGATACATACGGAGTAGATGGGTCATAAAAGCGTTGGCTGTTTCCCTTCTTCCGCCACTGTCACCGTTTGGGCCGTTGGTAGCCGCCATATCGAGAATTGTGGAAAAAGGGATTCTTTCCCAACGGGAGAACCACAACAGAAAGGATTTTTTTTTTTTAAAAAAAAGGCCCCAGCTGAAGACCTCTCAAAATCTGCAAAGCCTTGTTTCAAGACGTTGGCATTAGATAAATCATAATGGACAATGCGACTGAGTGGTCTCGCTGAATCGCACAATGTCAGCCGAGGCCATGTCCTTGCCTTGTGCCTTGCGCCTTGCAGTGAACAGGCATGGATGCCATTGCCCGCGCAATTATTCGCCGGCTACCGCGCGCAGCCTACGTCATTCTCGCTTTTTTTTTTTTTTTTTTTTTTTACGGTGGGTGAGCCCGAGGCTCCTCTCGGCCGCATGCGCGCCGTTCGGACAACTACGGATCCACAGTACATTCGGAGATGCGTACGAACGGGCACCAATTCCAGGCGTTTCCCTTCGTAAGGTCGCTCAGGCTACAATTTTAAACAAAGAAATACCGTCCTAGGTACAGCATAGTTTTCAAAGAGGTTTGGGAATTTACGAGATAAAAACCATCCAGTACGATGTTTGCTTAATTCATTGACAATATGGAAGAGGCACTGTAAAAAAAAGAACTTTGTATTCTGACTCTTGCCTTGCCGGGGTACGTACCGTGAAAGGCGCCAAGTGATAAAAAGCAAGGCAATACGGATACTAATACTGTACATACATAGTAGTAGGTAGGTAGGCAGGACACGGATACGTATACTAAGACTAAAAGCGGACCCTACATGCCCCGCTACAGGTGGGGCCTTACGGTGTGGAGGTCCCCCCGCTTCAGCGTTCGTTCCAATCACGTGGTCGGAAGTATCAACGCCGTCAGCGACTTGGCCAAAGGCATCGTATCATGTCTCCACTGCGGTACGTATCCACTATGATGCCTCGTGAGGCCGCACATGTACTCTATACTCCGTACTCCGTATACATAGACAAACAGGGTCGCAGGGGTAGATTATAGGCACATTTGTACGTAGTGTACGATGTACTCTCAAGACAAGTCATTCCCTCGGGGCCAATGCAAATCTCAATAACATGCCCAGTAAACGCCCAGCGGCGCGCGCTTTGCTTGTGTCCCCGACAACGACAGCAAAGTGGCTGGCTCGGGCCCGTCCGAGAATCTTAGCGATGCTTGCTTTCTGATCTGATCGTCTCTCGAATCGTCAATGGCTTGGTAGAGACGACCTTCTTTCAACGACACGCCCATCCCATCCCTTATCGCGCGCCACGAGACGGCCAGCCACCCACCTCCAGCCTCGCTTCGCCAGGGTTAGGGTAGGCAACAGTACCTACTTCGTATCCACATGTCTTGGCTGGGCATTGACTGGCGGCTGCATATTAAGTGGATAAGTGTCACGACTCTCTCTCTCTCTTTTTCATTTAATTTTTGGGCCTAACTTCCTCAAGATACGACGGTCGTGATTGGCTGACGGTGTTTTTAGATGACTGAGGTACATACCTGAGGCAGTATCACTCTTAGTACACTATTCTTAGATGACATAAACTTAGAGTTTTTTTTCCCTTCTTCCTTTTCTCATTCGCAGTCTCTTATTCGTCCATGTACTTGTACTCCATGTTTGCACAGCGTCTGGGTTCCACGGCATACCCTTCGGACTTGCCCTCAAGACCCCCCGTTCGGTCCCTCCAACACTGGGACACCGCACCTCCAAAGACACTACACGCGATGTACATAGTACCCTTGAGAGTTGAGGCCCCTCCTTCGCACGGCCGCTGACCGTAGTCTGACAGTACGGAGTAGAGATTGGCAGATTGTGATGGCCGGCGATATGGGGGATACGTATCGGAATGAAACCTTCCCCCCACGCCCGCAGAATCTCGCCATTTCCACCGTGCCGTCCGTCCCTGAAGATAAAGCTGGGGAATTTCCCACCTTATCTGCATTCTTCCCAGGGTTAGCGATATGGATAACACGGCATCCTTTAGTCAAAAGACTTTCGCAACGGATAAAGAAAACCCCAAGACTACAGTGCTCCAGGGCGGCGATAACGCGCCTGCTGCCGACCACCTGATCGGACTCAAACCCCGGTCCAATGAGTGCCCGCAACCAGGCCGGGAATGATACTAAGATAGACATATGACGACATTGCGGACAATACCCTCCCTGGCTTGCCTTAGCCCCAGCGCGCCGCGCCAGAGTATTGGGGCTGGAGTTCGCGACGACGGGGAGGGGGAGAAGGTGGTACGGAAACCAGGGACGGCCCCGGTCCCCAACTCCACACAACCCTACAACGTTTCGTGGGTTCCGTATGGGTACACCCCGTTGTCCCTGGATTTCTGATGCAAAGTAACGCCGTGAAAGGACGGGCTGTGATTCGACCGAAACCTACAGTGGTTGACGGCTGAAGAACACCAGCCAACTCCTACTACTATGTACTATGTAGTTGTAATACCTACGCCGCTGCGCTGTACTGTGTGGCATGCGCCGCAGATTATTGGGATGCTGGGCGACCGTCGTAAAGAGTTTTCCCCCAGTATGGATACAACCAACCGTCCAACCCCCCCTCTCTCTCTCCTTGGACTAGACGAACCGTTGATCTTTCCTCTTCCTTCTTCTGTTCCCTCCTCCCCTTCTTGCGACCATCAAAACCTAACCTTCTCCCCGTCAAGATTCTGCCGTCCACTTCCAAGTTCCTGCGTGCTCGGTCGATCTCCTCCCCTCTCACCCTCCCTCACACACATCCTCTGTCTTTCACTCTTAACCCACGGTTTCCACCCTCACGCGACCTCAACTCCTCCTCCCTTGCAACATTCCTCCACATGAGCCTTGCCGTGGTATCCTCCGCCTCCCGTCTTCCCGTCTCACCCGCAGGACGAGTCTAAATCTCGAATTTCACCCCCCGCGCCACGAAGAGGCTTCAGCACGGAAACCTCATACACACACACGCGCGCGCACACACCCAACAGCCATGTCGGCTTCCGAGCTCAAGGGCCCGGCCGAGACCGTCCCTGGCGAGAGGGCCTCCCTTGATAGCTATGGCTCCTCGGTGCGGCACAACTCGGACGGCCTCCTGCGCCGCCTGGACAACCGTCAGATCCAGCTGATCGCCATCGGCGGCACCATCGGGACCGGCCTCTTCGTCACCATCGGCGAGGGCCTCGTCAAGGGCGGGCCCGGCAGCCTGCTCATCGCCTACACCCTCTACGCCTGCGTCGTCGCCCTCGTCAACAACTCCATCGCCGAGATGAGCACCTACATGCCCGTCTCCGGCGGCTTCATCCGCCTCGCCGGCGTCTGGGTCGACGACGCCCTCGGCTTCATGGTCGGCTGGAACTACTTCCTCTACGAGGCCCTGCTCATCCCCTTCGAAATCACCGCCCTGAACCTCGTCTGCTCCTTCTGGAACGAAAAGATCACCGAGCCCGGCCCGACCGCCGGCTTCTGTGTCGCCATCATTATCTCATACGCGTAAGTCCACTGCCTGTCCGTCGAGATGGTTGACCTCTTCTTTTCTTGTTTTCCCTCCAGGTCCAAGCGACTTCGAAACCCCCCCCCCCCCCCCCCCGGATAACTCTTACAGCTCGTCGTCGCGCCCCGTTGTGATTCCTTCATCCCCATCTTCCCCCACCTTTACTCTTTCTCTCTCTTTTCTCCTCTCTCCCTCCCTCTGCCCCAACTCGCTCTCCATGTGCTTGCTTGTTGTGTATGCATGCTAAACGTCGATTGTGTGAATCTAGTCTCTTGAATGTTGTTGCTGTTGGCGTATTCGGTGAAGCAGAGTTCTGGCTCTCGGGCGGCAAGGTCCTGCTCATCTTCATCCTCTTCTTCTTCACCTTCATCACCATGGTCGGCGGCAACCCCCAGCACGACGCCTACGGTTTCCGCTACTGGAAGAACCCCGGCGCCTTCTCCGAGTACATCACGCAGGGCAACACGGGCCGCATGGAGGGCTTCATGGGCGCCCTGGCCACCGCCACCTTCACCATCGTCGGCCCGGAATACATCTCCATTATCGCCGCCGAGGCCAAGCACCCGAGCCTGTACATCAAGTCGGCCTTCAAGACCGTCTACGTGCGCTTCGGCATCTTCTTCGTCGGCGCCGCCCTGACCTGCGGTATCGTGCTCCCCCACAACGACCCCATCCTCGAGAAGATCTACCTCGGCGGCGGCGCGGGCGGCGGCACCGCCGCCGCGTCCCCCTGGGTCATGGCCATGGAGAACATGAAGATCCAGGGCCTCCCTCACCTGGTCAACGCCCTGCTCTTCACCACCATCTACTCCGCCGGCAACACCTACGTCTACTGCACCACCCGCTCCCTGTACAGCCTGGCCCTCGACGGCCGCGCCCCGGCCGTGCTCCGCAAGACCACCAAGAACGGCGTGCCCATCTACTGCTTCGCCGTCACCATGATCTTCCCCTTGCTATCCTTCCTGCAGTGCGGCAGCGGTTCCGCCAAGGTCTTGAGCTGGCTCCTCGCCCTCATCACCGGAGGTGGCGTGATCAACTACCTCGTCATGTCCATCACCTTCCTGAACTACTACTACGCGTGCAAGGCCCAGGGCGTCGACCGCCGCACCAGGCCCTACTACGGATACTTCCAGCCGTACGGCGCCTTCATCGCCCTCTTCCTCCAGTCCATCGTCATCCTGACCTACGGGTGGTCCGCCTTCCGCCCCGAGTTCAGCGTTGCCTCCTTCTTCTCCAACTACACCATGCAGATCGTCGCGCCCCTCCTCTTCATCTTCTGGAAGGTGTTCAAGCGCACCCGCTACATCAGGCCGAAGGATGTGGACTTGACATGGGACCGCCCCATCATTGAGGCCTACGAGCAGCACGCCACGTTGCACGAGCCCCCCGCCACGTTCTGGAGGGAGATAATCCAGATGGTGGGGATTGGCCGGAACAAAGTGATCAAGGGGGAGAAGGCTTAAAGAGTTTTTTTCCCCCCTCCACTTCTTTACCTTGCAAAGAAGAATAACGCGAGATACCCCAGTGTGCTATATATATGCTCAGAAATTCGTGAAAAGAAAGAAAAAAATAACATCAAGACTTTGATATCATTCGTGTGTCGCATTGTATTAGATGAACCTATAAACAAGTGAAGTCATTGCTCATCGCCGATGTTTCCCCAGACCAGCACGGATACAGCGGGTTTCGCCGTCTAAACAGGTTGGCCAAGCCAAGTCCTGGTCGTCATGGGATGCATTTCCGATTACACATCAGACCGGTCCCATGTTATGGCTGGCTCTGAAGCACGTTCCGTCGAGCAGCATCGAGATTTGTATCTTGAAACCACCCCCCCCCCCCCTCCCCCAATCGCCTCGAAGCAAATACTTGTTTCGCGGCGGAAATTAGTAATACATGACGCCGCCTGCGTGATGCACCCTCCGCATGGGGACGGATTCGTCCATAACCAGGTGCAGGTTCTGCTGGTCGTCCGCCCGCACTCGCACGACCCTCTCCCACACCCTGCCCGACCCCGCGTCTCCGCTGCCGGGGCCCGTCAGATTCTCGTCGGCGGGCGGCTGCGACCGCAGCGCGAGGACGGACAGGTCCTGCAGGGTGCCCCAGGGCCGGACGCTCCAGACGCGCACCGGCTGCCCCTTCCACTCGACGTCGTAGTGCTCCAGCACGTGGGCGCAGGCGATGACCAGCGCGTAGACGGTGAGTGTGGCCAGGTAGATGGACATGACGGCCACGGCGAAGCGCAGGGTCGTGCGCGGGTCCCCCGAGCCGTAGCCGTACTGCTGGACGTCGAAGTCGAACTCGAGGAACCCCTGGTACCGGCTGGACAGGCGCGCGATGGTCTCGTTCAGGTACGTCGTGGTGTTCTGCCTCTGCCACCGGACGTGGGTAGCGTTGAACGTGTCGATTCTGTTGACGCCGCCGAAGTAGCCGTGCTGCGAGAGCAGGTCGATGCCCGATATGTGCGTCTCGTTCTGCTTCAGGACGAGATACGGCCCCATGTGAGACCCCGTGCGAGACAGGCTGTCGGTGAGATACGTCGCGAACAGCTTCTCCAAGAGGATCTCAGCCGCCGTGATGTTGTTGGCCTCGACCGGAGCCAGCACGGCCGGGACGCTGCCGTTGGCAGTTTCCGTAGTGGTGAACAGGTTCAACAGCCGAAGGATAGCAGTCGTCGGCCCCATGACCCCATCCGGCCCCGTCTCATTGAGATGGGGATCCATGTACGGGAACCAGCTGTCGTTGAATCTTATAACGTAACCGTCATTCAGCGTGCCTCCGTTCACAATCCTTTGCATCCCGGCAGGACTGCTAACGGTGGACTCGATCGTACGGCTGAGCCAGGGATCAAAGGTGTAGCTCGCCGCGACCCAGGTTGCGAGCAGACTGCAGCCATAGATCCAGTCGTTTTCCATATCGGTCGAGCCGGGGACTTGGCCTGAGATGACGACGACCGAGCTTCCCTGGGTGCGGAAAGCCGGCGGAGTTTTTGCCCGCTGTGACTCAGTCAGCCGTGTCACAGGAAAGCTCTGGGGCAGGTCCTTGTGCTGTTGGCAGAGGGAATCGTTGAAACAGTTCAAGTAATTGGTCGGATAGTATGGCAGCTGTCCCGGAGGGAGCTTATCCGCATCGTAGACTTTGCACTTGGACTGTACCAACGGTTGGTAGATGGACTTGTGCGACTGATTCCCTGACGTGTGCGACAGCCTGGGCACCAGTTTGTAGTAAACTCCGTTCGATATTTCACCGACCGGGCTTTCCCGTATGTAGTTGTTGAACAAGCCAACGGTTGACACAAAGGACCTGGACGGAGTGGTAGCGATCGTTGTCGAGCGGTTGGAGTAGGTGAGAATCAGGTTTCGCTGCATGGCTGGGGATTGGAAAGTGACGTTCGCCTGCAGGTTGCTGGAGCCAAAGCTCTGGGCCCAGGTCCAAATTTCGGAGAAGCCACCGGCCGGGCAGTACCTCTGGTACAGACCTTGAGAGCCTTTGCACTTTTCCCAGTCGGTAATGTAGGGATCGGATTGATTCGTCCACGGAGCCTGATCCGGGCTTAAGAAGCGAGGCCAGACGCCGGCGGCCGTCGACGGATAGACCAACGGCATGGTGATGTTGTCGAACGCCAGGTCGTGATTCATGGCATACCAGCCGGGCGTCGGGATGAGGAGGATGGCAGACGCCGGCCCGACGAGGGCCGAAAGCATCGTCGCGAACACGAAGTACGCGGCGAGAAGGAGATCCCAGGAGCCGAACCCCCCGAACCCCTGCCGCCAGAACGCCGGGCTGACGAGATACTCGAGGTCACCGACCCGGTACCCCCCGGTGAGGAACCCCAGACGGACGCCGTCCCCGATCAGCCGCCGTCGGAAGATGTTCAGGCCGATTGCGGACAGCGACGCCACGATGAGGAACTCGTGCACCTTGGCAGGCAGCTGCAGGACGTTGTTGAGGTCGTCGGCCGTCAAGTTGAGTCGTTTATTCTGAATGCCCGAGGGCGGGTACCAGAACAGCCTCTGCTGGCTCAGAACGGTGACGCCAACCGTCAGGACCAGGGCCGGGACGTGGATGATCCATCCGCTGAAGAAGCGCCATCGTGACTGGCGCACCACAGGCTTGGGATTTAGGCTTCTCCTGCGGGCCGTGATTGGGGGCGAGAACTCCCCAAAGCTGGCCCTTTTCAGGTAATGATTCAGGGATAGGTGCGTTGGGGGTAGTTTCTTCTCGTCGGCGCCTTTCCTGCCCTCCATTCCGCGAGTCTCGTTGGGGGCGCTCCCCGTTTCGCTGCTAGTATCACGCCGCTGGGAGCTTCCTGTACCATCCTGGAACCAAGTCCCATGATTCTCCGAGCCCCGAAAGACCGCTGGCGTCTCTGCTGGTGGTGGTAGCCGAGCGTCGGATGTGAATAATGCGGAAGCTTGGAAGAGGGATGGATCGCTGCCTTCTTGGGCCCTCTGTCGGCCTGCGCTCATAGTGCCCGAATGAAGAATATATGTAGATAATGGCCAAACAGGTTGAGTGCTCGGAAAGGCAACAACAACCTTCAAGATTCGGGCCCTTGGTGCGTCAAAATCCACATGTTTCCAGTACGGCAGGGCGAAACCGACGAAGCGTTCTCGCCTGTCGACACGACTTTCACTTCGAGTTGAAAAGATAATGTAGGGATTAGAAAATGAAGGAACGCGAGAATTCTGCTGATGGCGAGGGGTATGGGGGCCCAGGTCTCACGTTAGCCTTCCCAAATGCGGTGCCTGTCTTTCTCGACACCGAATCCGTTCTTAGTGCGCACCCGTATAATGACTCCGAGTGTCTCAACTCTCTGGCATCGATCGTGAAGTAGATAAGAAGGCCAAAAAGGCGTTTCCCGGTAGCTAGCCCGCGATTGGGGATACTTGAGATAACGCAAAGTCCTTTTTCGTGTGAGTGGGCCAACGGATGCCATAGATCGAATGGTAATGACATCGAGTTTTTGTGCCTCACGGCAAAGATCATGTCTTGATACGGAGGAAAGGGGAGCAAAACAAAGAAAGTCGACTTAGAGCGCGTGGTGGCGCAGGTTGATGCAGAAATTCTAGCCAATAGTGTCCGCGCGCAGCGCTCAAGACGACTGGAGAGCAAAAAACGACAAGCATTTGGCCAGGCCCAACAAGCGTGACCGGCACTGGAACCGGAAGATATCAGAATGTTGGCCAGGAGGCTGGTATTTGGCGGCGGGTCAAGACAAGATGGTCGCTGGCCAAGCAACAACTGCTACAGCCCCAGGAACGAGAATTTACGTTAAGAGAGACAGGGTTTCTCAGACCTTCTCGAAAATTTCGCTAGACCATCGATGCCGTTACAGAACGGGTCGGACTTGTGGCAACGGCGAAATCTAGTGCCTGGTGGAAGTTTCCACCTCTCCTTTGTAAAAGGAACTTTTTGTCTGTTCGCATTCGCCGATCATGCGCTGTTGAGCATACCATGGGCACTGCGTGACAACGGGCTCGTAATTATCGATGTATAGCCTTTCAAGATACATATATCCATTAATCGACCGGGCTGTCGGCGCCTCCTATGCTATGACTTCCGCCCCATCTTGTTATAATGTGCCGCGGCTCGGACAAGTTTTCAGGAAAGCTCCGAACCATACGATATCTACTTGCCGCCCACTCACACTACCAAAAACACCCAAAATGGGATCTTCGGAGAATAGGAGGAATATTCCGACTCGATAGAAGGCGCTAGGTCGATCAGCTGGGTGTACGACCAAACCCCATGCCGTTTTGGGGGAGGTCGCATTTTGACAGAAAGAGCAGTCGTCCATCTTCTGATAGTCTTCGTCTGTGAGCACATTAGGCGGGGTTGGGAACAGATATGTCTACTCTGGCGTGTTCCGAAGGCTTACAAGCCATTGGAGTTTTGGCCAGTTATTGGTCTGGAAGCAGCAGCTGGAAGCGAGTAACAGCTGCATCTTGCCAGGCGGTTGGACCTGGGTCGATTCCACCGTCCAGTCAAACACGCAAATCCCGCTGCCATCTACAAAGTATCCGAATGGGGGATGCTCGCTGGTGCGAGGCTCTATAATGACATCTGAGGAGAATGCCGCCAGCTTAGCAAGTAAACATATGTGAGAGCCGCTGTTGAGACGGCCGAACTGGCTACGCCATTGCAAATCCATCGCATGCCGGACTAGGACGAACTCGGGGCAAACGTGACATGGTAACGTTTCGGAAACTGACATGACCTTCTGGGCTCCATCATTTTCTTCGGACGAGCCCTCGAGGAAATACCGACGGTTCGGGAGGAGCTCGAACTGCCTGGTTTGCGATGCCCAGCTCCACGACGGGGCCACATAGGGGGAAGACTGCCGCTTCTGTCGAAGGGAGGCGTCGAGGTCTCCAATCTCTGGGTTTGTGACCTCCCAAACCAGCCCGTACTGCCAGTCTCTACTCCAGAGACCCGCTAGGTACGTGTCGTTTGTGATTCTGGCGCACTCCTCGTCCAATCCTGCTATACCTGGCAGCAGATCTTCCCCGAAGCTCCATTCCCTGGTCTGGATCGTCAGGGTCTCGTCCCACCGGGCGTATGCGTCTCGTACCCTGAGAGACGCCTCGCCCGGGTCTTCTGGCTCCGGCTCTTGCGCCATAGCGATGAGAGGCCTCAAGGATCCATGGACAACGGAACCGTTCATGAAGTAGGAATCTTCGGATACCGCTTCTTTTTCACAAGCGAAATGCCATAATCCAGACCCAAAGAAAAGCAAGCGAGTTGAGAGCATGTTTTCTTGGTATGTCCAGCCTCTCGTCTCCCATACTGCTTGCGTTAGATCTAACATCAGGGGCGAATTCCTCCAGGACGACACTCGGCCATCAGAGGACGGATAGAGTGTATAGGCCCCTCGGACACTATTCTGTTTTGTGGACTGAAAAGCAACGTCATAGCCTGGTGATCGGGGACCCAGGTACCCCTGTAGACATGGGTTCGAGGCCAGGGGACAGATTGTGAGTGCCGAGCAGTAGTAAACGCGGCCCATAGATAAACTCTCCTTGTTCCAGTCATCGGAATCGCCCTGGATGATACACAGCGCATCGACCCATAGATATCGTATGCCAAGAGCCCTGCATGTAATGACCGTATCTCTAACCACTGGTGCCATTGATTCCATCGAAACTTTCTCGAGGTGCGCAGGTAAGTTGGCTCGCGTAGTTTTGAGTTGCTGATCGGCGTCTTCCTTTGGGCCCCAGCAATAGCTCAGTGTGGCATACTGGACTTCGGGAGAGTTTATAGTGGCTCGATGTGCGAGTGTGTCGGACAATACAAGCCGAGGATCGTCCTGACCAGTCTGACCAACGTCAATCAGCCTCGTTGGAAGGAAGGAATCAGTTTGTTTAATATGACCGCACTCGGTCTGACATCGTCACCACTCAGACTTTATCCAAGCTACATTCTCGGAACTTAGAGGCCAAGGTGAACGCTTAGCATCGATTCTTAGCCAGTCCATTAGTTCTTCTATTGCACCACCAGCCAGTGGCCGAAAAGCATACATCATTCAAGTCTGCATAACGCTGCTCGTTTCGATGTTGAAAGTCAAAGCCCCGAGGGACTTTCGTGGAGAGGGATTGTAAACCTCACATCTCCAGAAGACCAACCCCTCGTTGTTGACCGTGGTGCCAAAGATGTCTCTATCAGCACCCCAGATATAACCGGCGTTGATATGAACGTCTCTACTCTGTCCTCTGCCGCGTTTGATGACGTGTTCTCGGACGAATCCACACAAGCCGCAACCAGCCTGTGCAGAACTAGCCAGACCGGGTAACTCTGGTAGTGTATCTTTCCAATGACAAGCAGGCCGGAGACATACGATATTACTCTTGTCCTCATTCTTGTTTCTAAGAGTTACATGAGTGTCGTGGAGTGCCTTGCCTTCGATAAAGTCCTCGTTGCTGTCGTCGAGGATCACATTGGCACATCCATTACAGAGAGTGACACCGCTAAGTGCGCTCAGGTTGGTTTGTGCCGTAGAATCCATCAAGCCCAGGAATTTAAATGAGACTTGGCTGCCGTACGCTCAATAGTGCAATGTTATCAAATGAAAAATAGCCTGGAACAAGATAGACAACCAGTATCAGTGATTTTAGTCGTGCAGCAATGAGGCCCTGGCGGGGTTATGAGAACATGAGCGACCATCAGCAGCCAATGAGGGATTTTGTGCAAAGTGGAGAAGACTCCTTGCAGACGTGAGAAGGACTGATGATGCAGCCTGCATGATATTTGTATTACTGTATATAAAGGATTAGCGTGGGATGCTGATTTAATATGCAATAAAAGATCATAAAGATGTGATGAGCCTCAGTACCCGCTACAAAAAAGTGTAAAGTAACTTTTCTATCTAGAAATTACGCATAAGATCGATGCCAAGTACAAAGGTCTATATAACGTGGTCTATACGTGGAGTAAGCCGTCTCTAAAGCGCCCAAAAGTGATACTGGCCAAACAAAGCTGTTCTCAGCTTCGCAACAGAGGAGCTTCGTAATATAGCTTAGGTACTCTTCATTTCAGCTGCTTGTCATATGACAGAAGAATCGGCAACCCCCTCGTCTCGGACCTCTCAATGTTTGTGTATCTATTCTTATACATTCCGTTAGGCTAGCTACTGTAAGATCTACAGGCTACATCGAGAAGTCAAACCGAACGCGGACTTATGTGTGTCTGGATGATAGTCAAAATATCCAAGCAAGCCCATTTCTGATAGTAAGTAACGTAAAAGAAATCAAGGCGTGATTTCCACCTTCTTAATCAGTTGAATATTTCTTTCCGTCAACCTACCGTCCTACCTGCTGCTCTCCTCCGCATTTATGCGACACAAGACGGGTCCCTGAAAGCGGGAGTTCCCCCGTGCGACTGCACCGTAGCTGGCTATCTAAGTAGAGATTAGTTTGGACTGGAGGGAGAGAGCCCTTCATCATGGCTATGTAAGATATAGGTAGTTGATATTCTGTCCTGTTCCAAGCAAAACATCACAGCTGTCCTCTTCCAATCCAAAGGTAATAAGTACATGCGTACATGCGTTTGTACATACACTCGAGGACTCGCCTGGCTGTCCAAGGAGCACACGTTGTCTCTGTCTCCCCTTTGGATAAAAAGAAAGCTAGGCTTCCTCTGCCCTCAACTCCCTTCCGAATATACGCGCACAACTCTCTCGTATTGCACGGTTATTGAGAACTGCGAAATAAACAAGCAAAATCGTTCACCACTGCTACCAAGTCGCAAGAACTCCAGGAGGCTTCATAACCCTCTAGTGGCAGACTTTAACGGCATCATTTTTGCAAACGGAACGATCTGGGACAACCCCCCTCCGGACTTTCATCTCGGGCGTGATGAGTTTCTGCAGAACGGAACGGTATTCAACAACAGTACTGCATTGCCAAGAACAGTGCAGAGCATGCATATCAAAGAGTCGGGATTCTGAGCTGTTGGTAGGCTTGTTGGTGCTGGAAGACTAGAGTTTCTAAGCGAACCGAGGGATCTTGACATTCTGGAGCGAGCCTCGAGGTGGTGGGCCACATTTCAGGGAGGATAGTCATTCACTTGTGTATATCGTTTCCATCCACATATCAAAATGCTCGCTCAGATATCCCCGATTCTGCAACTGTAACCATAAGGCTTTGATTTGCAGACGCAGTTTCCTGCCTTTTGGAATGCGCTTGCAATAATCCCGCGGAAAGATACGCTATCTGGCCCAGTAACTTTGCTACTTCTGTATCTCAGAACAGCTTTCTTGTATGTGACTTACCTTGGCCGCCTAGGCGCAATTTTGGACGTACTAGACGCGTAATGGGTCAAATCTTCGAGATACCGACTAATCTTGGGTAACATGCAGGTTCCAACAGCGGTGCCTTGACGGTTCCATGTGGAGTTCCACGCCAGGGGGCTGTCGGAATCGAATGGTTGGAAGCTGGCTAGTTGGCTACCCTAGATGAGAGTCTGTTGGTTGTCATGGTCGTATATGCAAACCCCTCGTCGCAATCCGCAACATGCCCACCCCCATGGTCCCCTCGCCTATCCAGTCTCTCTCGCTTTTGCTGTGCCGCCTTGGCGCGCGGCTTTGGGAAAGCCGGTGTACGGGAATCCGACACGGCCACATTGACACCGAAACTGCCCACACTTACCAGCTCAATGTGGGTACCGGAATGGACACCCGGCGAGGTGATCCCGGCTGGCAAATACGACCAGCATGAGGATTTAGGCGACCGGTGGTTTAGTGATGAGTGAATACGTTTCTTTATGATCGGGGTACCTATCCTCTCTACTTTCTTTATTTCGCTCTGTGTGTATGGAAGCTGTGTGAGGAGGTGTTTAAGGAAGAGGCGGGAGAGAAAAGCAGCCTCGGCCTCGGCCGCCGACACAGGCGCAAACTTGGGCGAAGCCCCGAAGCAATTCACGACGTAATATATAGTACCAAGAAGTCGTCTGTTTTTACTCTCAAAGCCTACCTCGCAAGCCTAACTATAACGACGTTCAATACCCGTTCTAGCTCTAATCCTCTTTCTGCTGAATAGTTCCATTAGTGTATTAGTGTTGCATCTCGCATCATCTGACATCCCCGACACCCGCATGCAAGCATAAACGCCCTACTGCCGTCGACGGCGTTGAGCAGAGTCGACGCGCATCCTCTCAGGCCGGGTGAATTAGATGCCGCCTCGAGTGAACTGACGTCCGCTCTATCGGGCCCAAATGTGTTTCCCGAACATCAGGACCTTGCGGAATAGATTCTTGGGGCCACCCAAGAAATTTGAATGCGTATGCCTTGACTGACGAGGGTGGTCCTACCTCAGAAGGTGCAGATCAATGTTTAGACTTTGAGGAGTCCGTCTGAGTCCATCGGAGACCAATGAGATACTCATCCGCTGGAACGACATGAACGTGTCTACGATTGAGGAGCTTTTTGGCGCTTAGAAGATCTTGGCAAAATTCCCAGGGCTGTTCTGAGGATATCCAAGCTGTATGATCACCTGCTTGGTAATATTTGGAACATCCGCCTTGTTGGCGCAATTGTTCCTTACCCTGCGTGACATCGGCTTGTGCATGGACAAAATTTGGGCAACGAGGGTCAAATACTTAGAAGACTAGCAAGATCAGTTCTAGGGGCCCGACTGCGTATATACAAGCAGATAATGGATGTTGTTAGCAGTAACTACGGCTTTAAGCTACTTACTTGGCGAAGCATAAATTCGTAATCACGAATGGTCAGTTTACCTAGTTACTGGGATATCTAACTACCAAGGCTCAGCACGGAGTCATTGAGACATCATCGGATAATCGGCAACCTAGTCGTTAGTGCAAATCAGAGCATCGAGCCACGAGCCGGAGCAGCCCGAGTCGATCTAGGTGTTCCATCAACGGAAGTTAGCCACACTAAGTTGTGTGGCTACCTGGTTCTAGAGTTGGCCTCGAGGGAGAATAGAGACCATGTAGAGTGTTATAGTGAATGAAAAGCAAGCCGATGGTGTGCGGTAAAGTTTCCTGCGGATCCTGGGACAGCCCGAAAGAATAGTAGTTTTTCTTTTGGTTTGACTAAGACAGGACACTGTATAACTGTCGAGAGAGTTTGAAGTGGATTGAACCAAGATTTCCAAGAGTATGTTTCGAGTCTACGAAGGGTTGCTTGGTGTTGTCCTGGGACGGTAGATACCTTAAGAATAAGAACCATTCTGCGCTTTTGTCTTGGCAGTATCGAAGATAAACCTTCAAAAAGGTTTCTGCTGCCAATGAACAAGCACGTACTGGAATCGCATGGTCCACGGATCACCACGATCGCACGAGTCAGCGTCCCATGGTACTCCCTCTCCAGCGTGCGTGTCACTATATCAATGTTTCGGAGATGGCTCAGCGCCAGCACATAAACGTGTAAGGGCGTAGCAGCAGTGCCCAACTTCCTTAGAATCGTCATAAAAGACCAGCAGAAAAGGCCAGAGGATTCCATTCTCTCATTTTACCCAAGAATCATCAATCTATCTTTCTACTCAAACTTTGATTTGCACTTACGCCAACGCCCACACAAGCAAACCATCATGGAGACCGTTTCGAGCACACCCCGTTCTGCGCAGGCGATCCAAAAGCCCAGCCTGTCCACAATGCCAGTCGAGATCCTGATACAGATTGCCAAATGGATCGCGCAAGACGAACTGACCTTGCCTGAGACTCGTGGGACGCTGTCAGACCTCCGGTACTCCACGAACAACGGGGAGCTCCGGCGGTACCGGCCCTGGTCTTTCTTTTTTCACGATTTATTTAATACGGATCTTCTGGGTTCCAGTGCACAGCCTCCCAAACGCAGAAACAGGAGCATCCTCAGCCTCTCACTCACGTGCGTCCGCATCTGCCGGGCGTGCGTGGCGGCCCTCTATCATGACGTCGTCGTCCACTGCTCTAACCACCAGAAGCTGAACATATTCCTGGACACCATCACCAAGAACGAAAGCGCGTACCTGCAGAAGTATGTCACCCGCCTGGCCGTCACCTACAATTGGTACATTCGACCAGACACGTGGAAGTTTGACTCGACACAATCCATCCAGGATACGATTGCGTCGGGGGCAGTCAGGCTGCCGGTATTGCGCAGCCTGTATATCACCAAAAGCGACTTCGGCCACTGGCGCAAGCTGCTGCCCACACTCCCCGCGCTGGAGTGCCTGACGCTGAAAGACGTTGAACTCCCCGACCGCGACTTCCCCGTTCTTCCACGGCTCAAGACAGCGCACTTCTGCCACTGTAGTGTCAATTTCACCTTGGGGGAGTTCCTGATAAGACACCCATCGCTCCGCGAGCTTGTCAACATTTGCACATTTGACCGGACCTCGCGCAACATGTTCGAGCCCGTTCGGGACACGCTGGAATCTCTGGTGTGGGTGGCCTCGGCGGCCCACGATTGGAACTTCTATGATGAGCGCCCCGATATCACCTACCTGCGCCAGCTGCGGCACCTCGCGACCAGGACCTGGATATTCACTCACAACTTCGATTGGGGAGCCACGTTATGGGAGGAGGAGGAAGACCTCGTCTGCATGGAGTCGCTCGAGACAGTGGAGGTGATCACGAGTGGATTTCACCGAGGCCTCCTCCGGGAAAGTCCGCCGCTTATTTTTCGCAAGATAGTGGAAACGCTTAAGAATGCAAAGAAGAAGAGAGGCTTCAAGAGCTTGAGGGTCGTGGATCTGCGGTCCTTTGAGAAGTGGCAATTCTGCTCCCTCCATTGGAAGATCATGAAGGACGGGTTCCTGGATGCCGCGATGAGGGAGTATAAGCAGCTTGGGATCGTACTATTGCTCCCTGAAATCGGCAGAGGTACGTATCATCCGCAATGTAACTCAACGTGGCTGTGAAGGATAGAAGAAGTATTAGACTGGGCCTTATGGTTAGAAATATAGTTGATACACCAAGAAGTAACGGGAGACCCAGAGTGTCACCATGAGGCTGCGCGGACTCAACAACAGCCAGTCGTTGTTACATATATAATCCTTTATGCACGATAAACCGCCTTGGAGACCTTTCGCCGCCGCTTGCCCACCTCCAATCAACAGCTTTCCCCAGCTCCGAAGCATGCTTATCTCGGACACCCCCCCCGGCGCAAGCGTCTCAGGTCTCTCGGATCCTCACTCTCACGACGATGCCGTACCCGCGCATGCTCTCCCATATCCCCATCTCGCTTTGCCTGCGAAAGGTGACTTCTTCTGTGCGCACCGTCATGGCGACGTCTCCGTCTTGTTTTGGAGCGGCTGCCGCCGCCTTGTTGGACTGTCGAGGCAGAGGCGAGGCAGACGAGGACGGCGAGGGCGACTGGGTGGCGGACCTGAACATACCCCACCTAGCCGCCTTCTTCTCCTCTGTCGCCTGTTCCACTACGGCGCTGACGACGACGCGGTCGAGCTTGGGCTCGGGCTGTAACCGCTTTGCGAGACGGCGCGCCAAAGCCTCGTCGTCCCACCACCACCGCCCCTCCCTGGACGTCGAGGCCGCGCCTGTATCATCATCCCAGCGGCCCCACTCGTCGAACTTGTAGTCGCGCGACGACGAGCTCGCGGCCTCTGCGCTGGTGGACCAAGCGGCGCGTTTACTATCGCTTCCGCTACCTTTCGAGTCCGGGTCCGTTTCCGGCCTCACACGGGCGACGTGGGTGATTTCCCCCGCCCTCCTGTCGGTGTCCGATGCGATGCTCCACTCCGGCCCGACTGCGGCGGCGGGTACGAGGTAGAGTTCCGTCAGTGCCGGCGGGTGCGGTGTCGTTCCCAGGCGGGTCAAGAGGGATGTGACGTGTGGTGTCAAGAGTGGGAGGAGGTTTGTTGCTGTGATGGTATCCCGGACCGCCTGCTGAGATTGCGTTACCCGCAGGAGAGATGACAGGCTGTCAAGGGTCGCAGAGACAGATGAAACGGGATAGAATGAGGAGGTGGGCACGTACGAAGTCGTTGCTTCGTTGTAGGATGGAGGCGGCAGGTCGCCGTCCATGTCCGGTTGTTTGGACATTTTGGTTGTCCGGAAGAGCTACGATTACTTGGTATAGGTCGAGTTGGTTGGATATGGCCTATCTGGTGATACCAAGTGGGCTGGATGAACAAGGTCGTTTTTGTGATGATGACTAAAAGTTTGGGGTGAAGCACATTGAAGAGTCGCCTGCGCGGGGAAAAAACGCCCTGCGCGACAAGATCCTCTAGAATGAGGGACTAGCTTTGCCTCCGAGATGGTCAGGTAGGTGATTGGACGAATAATGGACGAGACGTGTCTGCTGTCGGTCGACGCCGATAAGAAATGTCTTCACAAGGCTGAATATGAGACTCAGCATGCACGCATCCGTGTATTCAAGGCAAACTTCAGTACGGGGGTGGCGGAGCCCGATCGGATCAAATCAGTCACGAGGATCACTCATGGTGACATCTCGGTCGAGTTTGGCTCCAAGAATGGGCCGAGGCTGTGACTCCGTTGGGTGGTGGCGTGGTCGATAGCGCTTGGACGTGGCGGCCGCAGAGGAGATGATATAATTCCAAGAACAATCGAGGCCGGTTATTCTAGCACCAAAGGAGGGGGCGATGCGCCCGACTAAAGTGCTGTGCCGCGCTGTAGCTGAATCCTCATTGGGCCATGGTGCGTTGGCTGGCGCGAGGAACTGGAATGGCCCCCTCTCCCAGCACTTCCGCAACAAGTGACCGAATGAGGCCCGCTTTCGGGATGCATGTTGGAATTCGGGACCGGGACCTCGGTCGACATTTTGAGACGAAGCGCGAAGCATGACGGCGGGGAATCGACGAGGCTTTTCCGATTGGTTTTACCCCGGAAGAAGAATGTCTGTCTTGGAGATAGCCCCGGATGAAGTCGGGAAGCTAGGCTTCGGTGAAGATACCGAGGAACAGTGACAGTAGAAGATGCATTGGCCTGATACCGTAGTACGTAGGATGCCCGGTGCTCAGCGCCCGAAAGTGGATCGCATTTCGGCGATAGTGGAGGAGAGACGGTGCCGAGCCTAGTGTGGTGATGAACAGGTCATATCTATTCGTACTGAATGAGGCTGTCAAGACCACGGCCTCCAATGCTGGTGTGACATTGACCCGTACCTGATGGGAGTCCGATAGAGGCCATAGATGTGTCTGGGCGGTGACCCTTGTGGCGGGCCTCAGACGAACGACCAGCCAGGGATGATGATCTTGGATGATCAAGACCCTTTCGATTGTGATGGGGTTCCCCACATCCGCCACGTGACTAAGATAGGTTAAGCGCCCTCCGGGTACGTACATCAGGCAGCCGTTTAAGGAAGCCTTCGAGAAGGACTAGTAGTGTATAACGCACGGTCAATCTCAGCTGACCTCTACACCTCCCTAGGTCCGCCATGATTGGGCCGTGTATCGGACCCACTCGAATACCAAAGTACCTAATACGTAGTACATTGTATGTCTGTCTGCCTTACCTAAACGAGGGTGATGGTGTCGTTTCCTTCCAGGTACGAATACCTAGTCAATGCAGGCAGGCAGGTACGAGCGTCAGGGAGAGGCGGAAGCAGGCAGGTACTGTATGTACATACATCGACTAGAACGTTGCTGATGGACTGATACGTGCACACACACCTACAGATATACACATTGACGCCCATTCCTACAGTCATTGGCAGCCGCCGAGGCTGCATTTGATAGGTTAGCTACTGATTCTCGTGCCGCGAAAAATATGCCTTGTCGCAAACTATCAGCATTTGCCGTTTTGTTGCCGTTGCCAGGCTTGGCTGGGCGTTCCTTCCCCCGCCTGCCTCCCACTATCATGAGACGCGCTCGAGTGGTCAAAACAGCCACCACAACATTCCTCGCATATATAACACCGTGCTTCTTCGCGATAGCTTGTCCTTCTCTTATCCAAGGAACAAGATACCCAAAAAGCACCTTTACCAAAGGTATCACGCATCCAACATATATATTATCCACATCGCCCAGCCCCTCTGAGCCGCACCTCTGCAAGTAGCAAGGTCGCCCAAGCCATCACAAAACCTTCACCCCCATCAGCTCTCGAGCCATCCGAATTACCGTCTTGGTCTCATCAGCATTGCATATAAGAACAACCAAGTCCCTTCGACTTCACGTCTCGAGACCATCCCGATTGTTAGCATTTATTAATTCATCTCCATTTAATACCCCCCACCACTTCAAACCAGTTACATCCTCACACAACCGCCAAGATGTCGTACAGAGTCGCCGCCCCCGATGAATACCTCGCCATCACGGGTATGTCCGTGAAGGCTGTCAAGATCACAAAGGCAGCTTGGGTATGGCCCTTCCAGCGCTGCATGCGCTTCAGCGTCCAGCCCCACGACTATGCCATGAACCTTCAGGCCATGACCAAGGAGAAGCTTCAGTTCCTACTGCCCGTCGTCTTCACCGTCGGCCCGGACGTCAACCAGCGCGGCGCCAACGCCACCCATCAATCCGCTCACTCCGGCCCCTCTAGCCACGATGACGACGACAGCCACGTTTCTTCCAACCGCCGCGAGGACCGCGGCGACTCCCTCATGAAGTACGCCATGCTGCTCGCCGACTCGGGCGAGAAGAAGAGCGGCACCATGCTCCACCTCGAGAATATCGTCAAGGGCATCATTGAGGGCGAGGTCCGCGTCCTCGTCTCCAGCATGACCATGGAGGAGATCTTTACCGAGCGCGAGGTCTTCAAGCGCCGCATCTTCAAGAACATCCAGTCCGAGCTCGACCAGTTCGGCCTCAAGATCTACAACGCAAATGTCAAGGAGCTCAAGGACGCCCCCAACTCAAACTACTTCGAGTCCCTCTCCCGCAAGGCCCACGAGGGCGCCAGCAATCAGGCCAGGATCGACGTCGCCGAGGCCCAGCTGCGCGGTAACGTTGGCGAGTCCAAGCGCAAAGGCGAGCAGGAGCGCGAGATCGCAAAGATCTACGCCGAGACTGCCGTTCAGAAGACGGAACGCGACATTGAGCGCGCCACCGCCGAGGCTAACCTCGACACCCGCCAAGCCTCCCTCAGCAAGGACGTTGAGATCGCCCGCGTCGAGGCCCGCCGCGCCCTCGAGTCCAAAGACGAGGACCTCAAGCGAGAGGTTGAGGTCAAGCGTGCCGCCGCCGAGATCGAGCGCCTGCGCGCCACCGACGTCGTCAAGGCCACCATCCAGCGCGAGGCTCGCCAGCAGCATGCCGACGCCGAGGCCTACGCCATCGAAGCTGACGCCAAGGCAAACTTTGAAAAGAGCCAGCGCGAGACCGAGGCCAAGGCCTACAAGATCCAGAAGGACGCCGACGCCCAAACCTCGGCCGAGTTCAACCGCACCACAAAGACGGCCGACGCCAACGCCTACAAGTCCCGTCAGGAAGCCGAGGCCCACCAGTACTCGGCCCAGCTCACCGCCGACGCCGAGCTCGCCATCGCCCTGAAGAGGGCCGAGGGCCTCGCTGCCATGGCAGACGCGTACGGCAAGATGTCCGGCGCCTTCGGCGGGCCCTCCGGTCTGCTGCAGTACCTCATGATCGAGAAGGGCACCTACGTACAGTTGGCCAAGGCCAATGCCGACGCCATCCGTGGCCTGCAGCCCAAGATCAGCGTCTGGAACACCGGCAGCCAAGCCGGCGCCGAGGGCGCCGCCGGGAACTCGGGGGTTGACACTATGCGCAACGTATACCAGATGCTGCCGCCCCTGATGACGACCATCAACGAACAGACCGGCATCACCCTCCCCGAGTGGCAGTTTGGCAAGCTCAACGCCGGCATGGAGGCGATGCAGGACAGCAAGCCAAAGGTCAACGGTAGCCGCCAAGGGTGAGGCGCCACCATCTTGACAGACAGGACACACTCTTTTGTTGAAACAGTTCTGGGGTAACATTCGGAGTTGGTGGCCCTTTTCTTGATTCATGATTTCTTGTTGATACCACAGAAGGATGGCCATAGTCGAACCCTATATCTCCTTTGTCTGTACTAGTAGATACCAATTTGACCCTTTGTCGCCTAGAGTAATCAAGTACACTCCAAATAACCCCCAGGGGATGTCTAAAACACCCCCAAACAAAAGGCCTCTAGCAAGTCGACAGCAGGTGAGAGGCAGATGCATATGGTGAAGCACACAAAACACTAGGTTAAGTCCCACCTGATTCGGTGAACCTACTGACGGCTGGATTAAAGTACCTCGTAGATGTGCTATCATGAACTAGGTCTATATCTCGATTCCGTTGGGATAATGCACACTGAATGGGATCCGTCCCGCATGATGTAGATTCCTTTGCTGGGGTTATAAGCTGAGAATACACTACAGTGCTGCAACCAATATAGTAAACACTAAGGCGCCGCTATCATGTCTATGTCTCAAATGGTACGACAAGGATGAGGCGGTTTATAACCGACTGATTAATTGATCGATTGACTGATTATATCCTACTTGGTTTCCGCCGCTTTAGTTAGCAGCTGTACCAAGATAGTAGAGTTTAGCTTACAGCTAACACGCTCTAGGTGTCAATCGGTTTGGCCCTACTTTGCTAATGTAAGACATTAGCTAGCTGTTTCTAAATTTCTTACTTTACTCTTAAACCTCTATCCACACTTACCCAGCACCTTTATATAGTTTGTAGTTCTTCACTAATATGGATGATGTACATGCATAGTAAGTAGGCCACCCCAAGGACATCTACTGTTAAGGAAAGGGCTTATACGATCGCTGAACTTGATTATTTAGTCTCTTGAACAAAAATACCGTGTTAAGGGGGCTGGCTGGGTTAGTATTAACCAGTTCAACTGACTTGGAGTGTGAAAACGGTTGATGGTTGCGATTGACCAGTTTTAAGGATGGCAAGCAAGGGTGAATGCACCTAGTGGCTAGTAGGTCGGTAAGTTGGCGGTGCGCCTACCCGCTTGAGAGGCGGTGTGGGTTCGACGTCCGCCCCCTCCTGGGTTGAATAAATACATTGGCATATCAAGCTTTATTTGTCTGTCTTTCTCACCGATTTTACAACCTAGTGCTCCTTTATTCTTAATTATAAAAGCAAGACTGTATTACGGTCTTAATGTTTAGCTCATATTCTCTTAGTATGGCACCCTTTGACTTCATCGCAGAGCAGAACGTTCGCGATGCTCGATTGGCGTTTGCTCAACGTCTTGTTAGCGCCAAAGAAGATATTGTGGCTTTCGTCAACAAGCGACTTGGCTGGAATGGGACGGGGTACTATGACGGCTTCTTGAAAGGCTCATTCAATGTAAGCCTGGTTGTACGACGTGCCGACAGCGATGGCAGCGCAATATCGCTGGCGATGACGAAAACCTCGCTTGGAACCAGTTCGTTGTACGACATTGTTTCGCACGGATCATCTCTATACATGGTACTGTCAACGAAGCTGGGCCATTTCCGATTTTCTGTGACGATTTAAGGTCTACGAACATGCTTGTTGATCCAGAAACGCTTCGAATAACTGCAGTACTCGACTTTGAGTTTATCAACGCTATACCAGCACAGTTTGCCGATGACGTTCCTTGGTAAGTGTTGCTCCAACAACCAGCTGTATGGATCAGCGAGGGCAAATTTCAGGAGGTCTTGACTCTTTTCCAGCCGCGGAAAGAGCAGTCCATTCGCGCCATGGAGCGGGCCGAAGCCAAAGCAGCGCTGGCCACGATGGAGACAAGTCTCTCGGCTCGGATGCGGGACTCCTGGGACAGCGGACGCTTTTGGTTTAACTTAGCACCGCGGAGTATCTTGATGTTGACGAAATTTACTGGGAGGCGTTGCAAAAAGATGGTCTGGGCGAGGCTCTTTCGGACCGTGCGACCCTGGAGAAGAAAGAGGCATTCTTGCAACGGAAGAAAGCCCAGTTTGACGCCTATAGAAGCGAGAAGGAAAGGGACCAGTGCTTTGCAGATTAGTGGCGGTTGGCCATTGGGGAGTCAACACAATTCAGAAGACGGAGGGAGATACGCGCCGTCCAGGCGAAGGCCGTTTCAGGAAGGCACCGTAGAACCATGAGTTGAAGTCATGCTAGCACTAGTAGCAGGTAGTCTAGCTGCTGATCGTGGACTTAATAGTCGTTTTGAGAAAATATTTGCCTAGACTCTCTTGGAGACATGGATTTCGACTAAACGTGAAAGTGTACTATTCTCTTGAACCTGATTCTCGTCAGGGGCATGTGCTTCTTCTTTGGCGGCATCGTCAACATGCGCAACAGGGTTACCGGCCAGGGCAGGGAGCAGACACTCGCCTCTGCCACAGCGCAAACCACCTGCTTGCTAATGACGCTTTCTTCTGCCTTACTTGTTACCCCTGCTACGGTAAGCAGACCCCAGTGCGCTCTCGTTCATCCACTGATGGCGCATGGTAGCTGTACTCCGTGCTTGACGCCGATAGTGTTGACAAGGACCACAACATTCTGGTCTGTCTGTCTCGGCAATTTCGGCTGAGTGCAAATCTCTCAAAGATATCTCAAAGGACCTGCCAATCATAAGAAAATAGACGAGGTGATTCAATCATATGGTTATTGTATTGCAGTATATCAAGCAGTGTTTATTCTAGTTCGGGCTGTCATAAATCGAACTAATATATGAAACCAGTTAATATGTATAATTCGTGTTTCTGCCTGAGTCCTCTTGCTAAGGTGGCAAGCAGCCACAATCGCTCTTTATGACAAAATGGTAACATCCAAGGCCCAAAGTATATGCATGTATGTGCTGAAACCGGAAATCCTCCATATCGATTGCCCTCCTACCTCACTTCATCTTCTTCAGCGCCTCATCCATCTCCGTTCTCCACTTCTGCGCGTTCCTACTGATGAGCCAAATACTCAGGAACCCTAACAGTGAGCAAATCGCCCATAGAGTTGTCGTCATGTAGCCTACGCCCACACCCTCGATCCATGGTGCGGCAACTATAGTCCCTACACAGCTCAAGATGTTTCGGACGAAGTTGTTGACGGCGATGCCAGCAGAACTACGTTTGCGGACAAACTCCGTGAGCATGGTTGTGCCGAGCGTCTAGGTGAGAGACGTTAGTCTGAGAATTTCCAAAGACGGTAATACTGTATTCAGAGCGGTATAGAAACAGGAAGTGTCTGGACTCACAAAGTGGAGCATCGAGGAGAACCCAAAGACGAAAAGCGCGCTGATGGGTACCATATATTGCACTCCATAGTACATGGACCATCCGAACCAAAGCAACGATAAAGGATACACGGTATTGGCGAACCAGGCGTTCTCCTTCATCCGATCCTCTGGTAGGTATATAAGCTTCCCCAGCTCATCGTATCTCTCGGCCTTGCGAGCCTCTCTTGCCATTATCTTGTCCATCCAGCGACCCCCGACCATTGAGGAAGCGATATAGCCTGCTCCGGTTGACATGTATGTCACTCCTACGGCAGTTTGGTTGAAGTTGTACGGAGGGCGAGCAAAACCGTATTGGATGGCTATGTTGAGGACGTAGACGGAACTGAAGGCGATCGCGGCAACTAATACCGTGAAAAAGACAGGCGGGAAGCGTAGGAGAGCGAGGACGCTCAAAGGCTCGATGAGGTAGTGGTTGAGAGACGTCGCGAGCTTCCTGCTCTTGACCACGACGGACTCTCGAGTCGTCGTGTGTGTGAGCTCCCGCGTCGTGGCAGGCATGTTCTTACGGGCCAGCGTCTCCGGAAGCAGGAAGAATATGCCCACGATAATGATCAAGCCATAAATGGCAAGAAACCACATGGTTGATCTCCAACCCAAGTGCTGCGTCAAAACGCCACCAAGGAGCGGACCGAGCAAGGGCCCGAGCATAGGCCCCAGATAGAAGAGGCTCATGGCACGACCTCGGTCCTGCGATTCCCAAATATCGGCAATGGTACCCGCACCAATCACCTGCACACTGGCCGAGGCGCCGCCGGTCAAGAGACGGAAAACGATAAGCATGGCCGAATTGGTGCTTACGGCACAGAGGACGGAGAAGACGATGAAGAGGGCGAAGGAGATGACGTAGATGCTGCGGCGACCAAACTGCTCGGAAAAGGCGGACCACCAAATGGGGAAGATGGCCATGGAGAGCATGTACAAAGCGACGGACATGTTGATGACGGTCTCGGACGTCTTAAGCTCGGCAGCCAGAGCACCGAGGGCAGCTGCGAAGACGTGTCAGTAAGCCCAGTCTACTGTCCACTGAAGTTGAAGGACAGCTGCCATCAAGGCGCCAGGGGTTAAAGTCTGCATACGGTAGAAGATGGATGAACCCATGGGTGCTACGGCTGTTGCCAGAGAGATGACGGTCGTAATCCCCCATTTCGTAGAGCTACTATAGTCGTACGGGCGATCGACTTCGGGTATAATGGCGAAACGGCCAAAGAGACCACGTCTCTGGGAGCGCGGTACGATAGATAGTGGGCGGGAACGAGTAGATGAAACCGTAGATTGAGCGCGGTATGGGGTGTTGTGATTAGGAGCCGGTTCATCGCATGTCTTGTCTGAATTTTCGCCAGCCGTGCTTGCACCAATGGCTTCGATATCGTCCTGATGTCGCGTAGAGTCTGCAGAGGGACGTTGGCCATGAACCTTTCCAGGATCCAAGCCACTGGCAGCCATTGTAAAGCCTTGGTATTAGAGAGAACACGACCCAGCCTCCGTTCACATGCTATTCCGACTGAGAATAAGGCCGCAAAGGAAGTTCCGAGTCACGGTCAGCTCCTGTCCTGGTACGGGGAGTGGCGCCTTGACGGCGTTTTCAGGAGTCTGGCGTGGAAACGGTCAAGTCAAGGTAAACAAACGACACCTTTTTCCTTGGAGCAGGCTTGTGCAGAATAGTGAAGGACGAAAGGTGTAAACGCCCGACCAGTCACAAGACAGGCGATTGAGGATTATTATGCAATATTGTCGCCTTATCACCTACCCCTAGCTCATGCGCTCGTAGTAGCTAGGTATGCCGTCGCCCCGGGGAACGACCGGCTAGGGCCCTGCTGGGCTCGGCGTCATTGACCAGAGGACGCGCCGGAAATACGACTGCGGAATAGCCCCGGATTTCTCTCGGCGCGTGTCTGCTTTACTAGTAGGATGCATTGTTGCTGTGGACAACAAGCTTTATGCAGGGGTACGTGCATGCCGCGCAAGCATATGGATCAAATTGTGCGCCGTGGCCCAGAGCGACGGTGAGAAGCAGTGGAGCCGACGTGTGGTTATCGCAGGTGACGGTTCCTCAGCAAGTAATTTGATCCGGTTCGTTTCTGATACTCGATAGGATAGTCACGTTGTAAAAATCTTGAGCTTGAGGGATCAGGCTGGAGAAGGGAAGTGGTCTCGGGAGCGGAAGAGCATGAAGGTCACGGGAAGACGACGTCTACTCCACACAGCGTCCGAGGCTACGGACCAGGTTCAGACCGTGATATATCCAAGACTCGAGACAACCCTTGATATTGCTTGGCAATGCGACATAAGATAAGCAAGGCATGATAGCTGGTGGGAAAGATTACGATTCTGGTAGATAGTGGGCGGTAGATGCAGATGGTGGAGTATGTTGTTACATTAAGGTTCCGAAGCTATATGCTCTAGAAGAAAAGTTCCCACGCCGCTTTTGCCGCCATGCCAACAAGCGTAAACGAGCTCGCCGCGAAGACGAGGAAGCGGGGATAGGGTTGGTTGACGGATACGTGGATCAGACTGTGCACAACCCTGAAGGCGACATAAGCCCATGCCAAGCGAACGGTAATCTTGTCCTTGACATCCAACAAGGTCAACGCAAGCGCCACCGCGTAGAACTGGGTGGGTTGCTCTTGCAAGTTGTTGTAGTTGTCGGCCGCCCAAATGACGAAAGGAGGCAGTTTGTCGGCCTTTTGTTGCTTAACCGTGGCCGGGTCGAAGGTGACGCCGTACTTCTTGAGCGCTGGAACTCTGCGCTTGTACATCAGGCCTTCCATGGCGAAAGCCCAACCATTGAGGGCGATGAGGGGGCCAAGTAGCGGCTTGTCGATGAGTTGCGACATGGTGAAGATGGTGAGAGAATTCTGTGGTTATAGGTAGGTAGGTAGGTAGGTAAGATATGTGCAAGGTGGACAAGCGACAGCCGATGCGTAAGGAGAGAAGATAACCGCGACTTGGCGCTAGTGTCACCACCTATTTATATGGTTTATCTGAATACACATAGATCGGCGTCAAATTCTGATTTAGTCCAACGTCACACCCCACCTTCTTTTGTAAGCAGTCGAATCATGCCGAGCTTCGGGGAACCATCGGGTGGTGGCTTAGGTGGGGAGTGGACATATCGTTAAATCCGTTATCCACTTCGATCTGGCGCGAAGCGACAGCTGATGATAGAAGCACTTGATTGGTTAACCTAGATAATGTGGACCATGGACTTAACGAGTGTATACTCCGTAAGCTACGCGAGTCTGGCACTGACTCGGTTATACATAGTCCAGGTCATTGATCGCCGTTGCTTTTCACCGATGCTCTCTGACTGCCGTCACTTTGAAACTAGGTTAAACACTTCATTGCAAACAAATCGCTCCCGAGGTTCATAATCGAGCCAAATATCGGGAGAGAAATGGCATAAGAGACAGGTTGACCATCTACGTGTGAGATCGCTCGGCCTAGACGAAAAGATACCCGTGTGGCTATCTGGGGCCGGCCGGAATAGGTTGGAACAAGGTTCATTCCGGTTAGGTAGTCAGCCTCGCTGGGCATCACTCCACCATCTTTCGTCATCACCGACAAGAGCAAGACTTGCGGTGCCTCCACACAAGGCTCCATGACGGCATGGAGTCATCGCGACAGGTGACTCATGTATGTGTGGCGGATACCGTCAGCCACACCACGTGCCATGTCACATGAACGAGCTCGAGGGTCCCCTTTATATGGGCCCTCCACCCGGGAGATTCACCTTCACACAATACAAGCCTTTTTCACTCATTCGTATCTCCCTATCTGCTGTGTGCTCTAGCTCGTGAGACTTTTCTTCACTCATTCGTATATCCCTATCTGCTGTGTGCTCTAGCTCGTGGGAATATGCTTAGCGAAGCAAAGCTCGACAGCCACCTGCCAACGACGCTATTCTGAGGTCTTTGTGACGCTCCCTTGGGCACAGGTTTTAGTCACCCTAGCTAGTCAGGTGTCGTGAACCGTTGCCGTTTCCAGTTGATGATCATGCCGACTTCATGCTGAAAACGGCTAGAAACCCGCGACGTACAGGACTTAGCCCCACCACGCCACTCAACAAGTCATCAACCTTCTTGTCAAACGTCATCATGTCTGCGCAACCGCACCGTCCCATAGAGAGCGAAGTCGAGAGAAAGAAATAATGTTCGAGACATTGGCGTCAGGCGTGTCATTATCAGTGCGCAAATCCATGCCCAAGTCCAGTAGAGAGGAACAAGTCCCAAGCATAACCCTGACAAAGATCTTTGCTGGTCGAGTATCAGCAGAATATGTAATATTATGTACCTATTCCCCATCCAATAAAGACCATCAACTCTCACGAGAGGAAATGGCAACAAGACTGGGGGCTTGTCGCCTGAAAGATCCCCCCAGGTCGAACAGCTGGTACGTCAATTAGCAAGTCCCTGTAACTTGTCACCACGTCTTTGCATGGTCCGTAATCTCATCATGGCTTGTTGAGCAAATCCCAAATCTCCAGACCCATCTGCCATTTATCATCCGTCCAGACATCTGTCTCGCCATCGCTCCTCCACCGCCTCATCTCCTTGTGTTGCTTTGGACCCCATATCACTCCGTCGCCCTTTACAAAGGCCGCGAAGCCTAGGTTCCACCCTCCGAGCCAGCTCTTTTCCTGGTCCGTCAGCCCACCCGAGAAATTCGCACCCCAGAACCAGATGGGCACATCGCTTGAGTGTGTCACCCCCAATTCAGGAGGATAAGTCCCATCGATGCACCGCAGCCGCTTGTCGAATCGGTACCGCAGAACGTCGACACCCGGGACGAGGCCGCCTCGAAACAGTGCGTTGTGAAGTCCGCGCTGAAGAGCGTGGACTTGGAGGTTGGCGTAAGTCTGGCCGAAAAAGTCCTTCCAATCATCGTAGTCGGACGGGAGCTCCTTGTCCGCGCCGCAATAGTGACCCATCAGCTTTTGCACAGCACTTTCAGGGAACTCGGCGCAGAAGCGGGAGAAAACAGCGTCGTACGAGTTTTCGGGAGTTCGCCAGGTGCGGTAGATGGTGTGCTCGTCTTTGCATTCTCCGCTGAGGAGCGTGATCCCGGCTTGTTTCATCTTCTTCCCGAAATCCCCATCGTCCACCTTCGACATGAGGTTTTTGGGTAGAAACGCGCCATCATCAACAAGCCGGAACTCGTGAATCTCCATGTCTCTTTGCACCTCGACCAACTTCAGGTACGGTAGACTCCGGAGAGCGTTCAGCTTCTCGGCTGATGGGAGCTCGAGTGAGATGCCCAGCCTTGTAATGTACTCGTTGAACTGCTTTTGTTGTTCCGCCAGAGTCTTCGGCGCAACGCCGGGCCCGTTCGAGAGCATCGCGATTCTTTTGATGATGCGGGCCTCTTCGGGAACACAATACAGCTCGTGCGCCAATTGCTGGAAAGCCGAAAAGCCACCGGCAGAGTATCCGGCGGCGGTAATGTTCGATGGGTCCCCCCCAAAGACCGAGATGTTTGTGTAAGTCCACTCCAGAGCAGTCCTCTGGTCCCATAAGCCCATGTTACTATGGGTCTCACCGTTTTTCTTCGCCTCGGAAGCGAGTTCTTCACCTGCGAGAAATCCGAAGGCATTCAACCTGTAAGCAGGAAACACCATGATGGCCCTGAAGGCCGATTCCTTGAGAAGCGGCCCCAACGAGGCTGGGCCCCAATTAGCACTGCCGACTTGCAGGAACCCCCCATGGAAATACACGCATACAGGCCAACCCTTCTTCGGCGCAGGCTCTGCAGGGATCCACATATTCAGTTGCAGACAGTCCTCGTCGAAGAGGGCCTTGTTTTGCGGAGTGCGCGCCGGAGGCTGTGGACAGATTGCTGTTCCGCCAGTGAATCGACCCGGATTCGAAACTGTGCCGTATTTGAATTCCTTGGGCAGCTTTCGAGGAGCGCGAAAACGGTATTCGCCGGTCGGCGGTAGGGCATAGGGAAGACCGCCGAAGTACCGGACGGCTGGCTCGTTACGCAGACTCAAGCTCAGGCCTTCGATCAGCCCCAGTCGGCCGGCATCAAAGGTATAGCTTTGCTGTTGGTACGCCATTGCAGTGCAACTCACGTGGTCGAGATTATGCTGAAGTCACCACGTGGCGACAGCCTAGGCTAGGCTCGGACCTGGACGCGGTTTCATATATCATCTCATATCTCCAATGGCCCCGATGGTGAGTTCCGATGGCGCTTTGTACCAATTACGTCCCTATCTAACGTGAGGCCGGGCTGGTACATCAAGCGCAGTATCGCATGCCACCTCCGCGGCTTCGCCCCGACTGCTCCCTGATATGGTGCGGAAACGTGGCGCAGACCCCAGGAAAGGTACACCAGATTCGAGATAAGATGAGCGGATATGGGCGGTCGTGGCAGCATCCGACCGAGCCGATAGAAACCGACAGCTCCCCGGCCATCTCCACTCGGAGCTGGTAACGATCGTGTGACTAGTAGAGTTTCCTGAATTGGCAATAGTAGGTTGGCATGACTCGGATATCAAGCGCCCATAGGCCGATCCGAGTATACAGAAGACGGGTTCATTCTGCGAACACTTCCAATGCAGTAGATTATCGAATCTACTTCCAAAATGATGGCCAGTCTTTGCCGGACACCGCTTTTCAAGGTTCTCAGCGAGGCAGACGCCTCCTCTGTTGCCATTGTCAACCAGAGCACCGGTACCGTATTTTCATACAGGTCTCTCATCCGGGATGTTGCACGCGCGCGGCATGCGCTCTTGGAGTCTGTCGGCGACAAATCATTAACGGGTCAACGGATCGGGTTCATTGTTGAGAATGGTTACGGCTTCGTGGGTATGAATGCACCTCGCAATCGCAGCGCGTCTTATGACATGGGCTTCTTTGCTGATCGGAAACAACAGTCACGTTCTTGAGTATCCTGGCATCCAGCGCCGTCGCAGTGCCTTTGGCACCTTCTCACCCCTTGAGTGAGTTGCGATACATTCTCAATGATAGCGCGGCAACGGTTGTCATCTCATCTGCTGCACATGCCAAGCAAGCCCAACAAGTTGTCGCGGAAGGTCTCGATAACGTTCCTGTCCTACATCAAATCAGCGAATTCGATGCCCAGAACGAGGACGATATCGACGTGGAGTGGACGGACGCACCTGGCGGTGCTACGTCTGGCATGATGCTGTACACATCCGGCACAACGGCACGCCCAAAGGGCGTGCTGCTCCGAGAAGCTTGCCTGCTCGCCCAGGCGCAAAGCCTCCACAAAGCTTGGGATTACCGGCCATCGGATCGTCTTCTGCATATTCTCCCTCTTCACCACATCCACGGCACCATGAATGCGCTCCTAGCACCCCTGCTAGCGGGGTCGAGTGTAGAGTTCATGATTGGGTTTAATGCCGAACGAGTCTGGTCTCGCCTGGCTGCGCCATTCCTGCCAGTCAACGGGAACGGCATAATCAATGGCACGAGCAATGGCACCGGCGACAAGGCGGTGTTTCAACCCATTACCTTTCTCACAGCCGTGCCGACAGTATGGGCTCGTATGCTGTCCGCTTACCCTTCTTTGTCTACCGAGATTCAGAGGGCTGGCAGGGAGGCAATCTCCGTGAGGCATCTTCGCCTCAATATCTCTGGCTCGGCAGCACTCCCTGCCCCAACCCGCGATGCTTGGACCAAGCTCTCAGGGGGCAACACTCTGCTCGAGCGTTACGGTATGACCGAGATCGGTATGGCCATCTCGTGTGGCCTGGACTACAGCGACCGCGTTGAGAGCTCCGTTGGCTGGCCCCTCCCTTCAGTCGAGGTCCGCCTTGCCGAGAAGAATGACGACACGGGCGAGGAGACCATCATTGGGCTTGGGGAGGAAAAGGACCCCGCGACAGGAAAAGAAAGACAAGGAGAAATCCAGATCCGGGGATCGACCATCTTTTCCGAGTACTGGCGCAACCCTGCCGCCACCGAGAAGGAGTTCACCGGTGACGGCTGGTTCAGGACAGGTGATATTGCCGTTCGACGTGCCGTCCCAGGGGCCGGCGAGGGCAAGTCTGGCTCTTGGGCCCGTGGTCCAGCATACTTCATCCAGGGGCGCCGGAGCGCCGACATCATCAAGAGCGGCGGAGAGAAAATTTCGGCGCTGGAGATTGAGCGTGAGCTACTCGGACTTCCCAACGTCGCCGAATGCGCGGTGGTCGGCTTGCCATCAGAAGCCTGGGGCCAGAAGGTCGCAGCAGTAGTCGTCTTATCCGACGCAGGGAAGAACAGCGCCGAACCGTGGGGCTTAAAGGAGATGCGGCGTGACCTCAAGGTTCACATCCCGCCGTTCAAGGTTCCCCAGGACCTGGAGATCGTCGATTCTATCAAGCGTAATGCGATGGGAAAGGTGAACAAGAAGGACTTGGTTGCGGCTGTCTTTGGTGACACCGAGAGAATCAGGAGGAGGAGCATTAGTGGTCGTCAATAATGTCTTTGAGTACCTAGAACGAGGGTCGTAAAAGTACCAATTCCCTTCGATGTGGAATAACCAACGTTCCCCTTCGCCGACGTATCATTAGCATTGAAAATCAAGACGGAATCATGACAAAGAGTCACATGCACCTCGGTACATAGATTCATGGAGCTGAATAGAGTGAAGAAAGGGTGAACTGCGCTTAAGTTCTTAGACGTCAACAATGTAAGCTTCCACCTATAACTTTGCACTCAAGCTTCCACCTGCAACAAGTTTTGAACCTGCTGAGCAACCCCCAAGACCTTTTCCTCGTCCATTCGCCGGCCCACGATCTGCAGACCAACGCTATATCCGTCCATTTTCTCGATATTGTATAAGCTCCAGTTCCAAGCATCGGCAGCGTTGCGAGGCTCATACTTGACAGGGGAAGGAGGATCCAGGGCTTTCGAAGCCTTGCCGGCTGGGAAAGACAACGCAGTGTAGTCGAGGAAGTTGAAGATCTTCGTGTAGCCGGGATGGCGTAGTGTCCGATGCGGGATTGCGGTGTGTGGCATGGTGGGCACGAGTAGAACGTCAACGGGTCGGCCTGACGACGCCCTCGCGGCATTCCACATCTTATTGTAGGCGGCCTGGGTGGCTTTCTTTCTCTTATTCAACTGCCAGTATTCATAAACAGAAATCGCCGAGCCGCGTTCCACCAAGCTCTGGGTATGGGGCATGAATGGCTCGCCACCTGCCGCAACATCGCGTCGAATGTCTTCGCCTCCATCGACAACGTAATGCTCATCCTGTTAGAATTAGTACGTGATGTCAATATAGCCTCGGGGTGGAGCTGGTCTTACCATGAGCTTGATGCAGTCGACGTTCAGAGAGGTATCCCAAGGAACGAGTTCGTGTCCAGCTGCCTCCAGCTTTTGGCAAAACTCTGTAAACACCCTTTCAATAGGTGGGTGTACCTTTACGATTCCGTTATCTACCATGACACCAATAACCAACGGCTTTTGCGAATATTGTCGGAAGACATCGTCTCTCCATGGCAGAGGTGGAATCTGAGGATCCAGTCGCCAAGCCTCAGCCTCAATCACAGCCTTGGATGCCAACGTAAGAGTGTTGAGGGTCCTGGCCATAGGGCCCACGGCAGAAGGTATCTGAATTTGTCCATCTTGAGAGTTGGCTACGCCTTCATACGAAAATCTTCCGCTCTAGTGCCGGGTCAGCAAGTCAGTCAAGAGTACTTGACAGTTAAGAAGCAGGGTCGCTCACGCTTGGTTTGAGGCCCCATAAGCCATTCATGTGGGACGGAACCCGGATGGAACCGCCGATATCTGTTCCCCATCCAAGCGCCGAGCCGTTGAGGGCGAGGAGCGTACCCTCGCCTCCTGAAGAGCCACCTGGAGTGAATTCAGGGTTCATCGGGTGTGTGGTCAGGCCCCAAAGTGGGTTTTCCGTTTCACCCCACTGCCAAAGATCAGCTTACGGCTTCGATACCAACGCAGACGGTTCATTTCCTTACCAGAATACTCTGGGGCAGGTTTGTTTTGGCCAGGATGATGGCGCCAAGCTGCTTGAGCACTGTCACCAAGATACAATCCGAGTCGGCGGGATGGAAGGCGCGCCCAACATAGCCCAGTGTTGAATCTAGCCCTTCAAGATTGAATTGATCCTTAAGCGAAACCGGCACGCCGTGTAGGGGTCCCTTCAGCCGCCCATGTTCCTGTTGAAAGGCGTCGAGCTCTCTCGCCTGCTCCAGGGCCTCATCGAAGCAGATCTCTGTCAAACAATTTGTCTATCATGAATCGATTAGCTGAGCCTCCCAGAGAGACGGTTAATAACAGCAAGCATACTCTCCTGTGGGCATCTTTAGCTCTAAAGGCAGAGTTTGGTCAGAGATACAGGCATGTTTGTCCGAGGATCGATCCCTTACTTGGCAATGTGAGCTATGACAACAGCCTCGGATGTGATTTCCCGGGCTTCTAAAAGCTTGACCAAGTCTTGGGCATCTTTCGCAGCGAAGATACGAGGATCAGACGGTGCGTCTTCACCGTAGGACTTGGAGAGCTTCTCATCGCGTATAGCCCGCTTCTCGGCGACGACCTCTGTCCAGGGCCGAGACATCTTCCGCACAGGTTATCTACTTGGCATAAGCAGAAAAAGATATCAGAGCATAGAGAAGAACATGCGTCGATTGCGAATTGTGCGACTGGAGGTTTGAAAATTTGGCGCCTCGAGAGTCAAGAGCCAACTTGTATTTAGAAAGTGGCAACTTGGTGCTCCATGCGGACCCCGAGTAGACGACTCAATTCTCAAGCCTTATTATGCCCTCCAATCGCTAGACTGAGTAGAGTCACGGTTGCTTGCCATTTTCGGCTTCACCCTGGAATAGAGGAGCGTATCTCGGTGCTTGATTTGGGGCCGATCCCCGATCGGATCTGTTCCCGGCCTGCTTCCGATGTAGCCGGAAACTCGGCAGGGGTCGCAATTTATCTGCCGGCGTTATCAATCGAAGGAGCTGCAAGGTGACCGGCAGCGAAGCGGACAAACAGCTATCCAAATCATCTCAACCTGCATCTCATCCGCATCATACATCCTAGCATCAAAAGAGCGATACAGAACAACAACATGGCAGACATCAACGATCCCGTACTCGCCAAGCCCGCTGATTTGTGCTGCCTCAGGGGCGACTTTCACAACGGCGAGCCCACGGGAAACATCATTCAGATCGAAGGCGTCGATAGCTACGTGGCCAAGCCCGATCCCAAGGTCGCCAATGGAAACGTGCTTCTCTTCTTCCCCGATGCCTTTGGGCTGCACATCAACAGCAAGTTGATGATGGACGCCTACGCCGCCTGTGGATACCTCACACTCGGCGTCGACTACTTTCTCGGAGTAAGTGCACTGCCAGGAGGCCTGTCTTATGCGGAGATCACTCTGTTGATAAGTCTGGGACCATAGGACGCTGTGACAAAGTATACCGTCTCGCCGTTGACTGATCCCAACTTCGACCTGGCAGCTTGGTCCGCCAAGCACCTGGGTCCTTCAGAGGAGGTTGGGAGGGAGTGGGTAAAGAACGTCAAGGCCAAGTATGGCGGTGATGGTCAGGTCAAGTTTGGCTGTGTTGGCTACTGGTGAGTTTTCCCAATTCGCTTCCAAATCCCTAGACCGCGTAAGCTGATTAAAGGTAGCTGGGGTGCGCGATTTGTGTTGGAACAACTATCTGAAGAAGGCATCTGCGCGGCTGGAGCCATTGCCCACCCGTCTTTCGTGAACGAGAGTCATGTGCAGAAGTCCAAGGGTAAGGGGATCCCAATGTACGGCTGATTGTTCAAGAATCTCACGACATCTAACGCACGGCAAATAGCACCCGTCGCTTTCTCGGTCCCGGCCACCGACAAGCTATTCTCAAACGAATCGCGGGCAAGGGTGGTCGAGATCTGTACCGAAAAGCAGCAACGGTTCAACATGCAGATATTCTCCCATGTCGGCCACGGCTTCGCGGTAAGCTCGGCACCAACCGTGACTGTCCATGTCTTGGCGGGATGGCTAACACACTTTGTCAGTCACGAACGCGGCTTACGGACCCTTATGAGCTCTGGGCAAAGGAACAACACTTTAAAGGATTCATCGAATGGTTCGACTTCTGGCTCGCCCAGGCATGATTACGCAACGGGGCGGACTTTCCTAGCTGGTGAAAGCTGTAAATAGACATATGAAATCACGGATGTGGAACAGACTAGAAATGACACCAGCTGTCACTGCAGGCTTTTCATTGGGTGCTTCAAAAACAGGCTATATTGTAGATAGGTAGATCCGAAGGGGGGGGATAACCAGAGTCAGTCATGGCCCTACAGCGATGATACCTATTAAACCAATTGTTATGGGGCAGATGCGGGCCGTGTCATCGACAGACTCAAACAAACCACCCTAGATTTTCTGTAAGTCGCCGTCCGATCTATTGTTATTGGCGTCGGCATTGGTGACCAACAATTCCCCAATCGCCCAATCATTCTGCCCCTTGATAGGGAAATAGAAGTACCAGGAACACTCTACGGATGCGGACTTTCGTTCTAATGTTCGAGTCCTCCCACCCGTCGCTCGCCACGAGACGACAGCGACGAGAAAGCCAATCCCAAGTTGTCTAGTCGGCCCATTCCATTCCGTCATCATGGGTTTCGCTTCCCCATGAATGTCTTCGCTGCAGAGCTAGTGAGATGCGCGGGACAGAAAGGTTGACGAATGTCAAGAGCACCTTACGTAATAATAGTTTAATTCTCGGCCCTCGCTCAGTGGGCGGCGTAATTTTGTACAGCCGTTTGATGCAGAAAATCCCTATCGTCGTGGGCAATAACCCGTGTTCGGGGCTGTTAGGGACGGTGATCGGGGAACAACCGGCACGCTCGGGAAGCAATCTCGGGCCTATCAGTTGCTTCGCCATTCGGTGGATCGGAAAGCGGGTGACATCCACCGCAACGACGATAGGCAATTATCAGAAACGAATCGATATCGGTATTTAACACGGCTGTGCGGTGGTCTCGAAAAGAGAACCGCTTCTTGAGATAGCACCCACTAGGCCCGCTTGACTCCGATATTCAATCACAAATCTTCCCGGCGTAACATCAATATGGTCAAAACCATCCCTTTCATCGATGGCCTGGAGGTTCCAGTGCCAGGCTTCGGTGCCATGGGCATCAGCTTCGCACTGGGCGAGAACCTCAGTTACGAGGAGGCTGAGCCTGTTCTCTTGAAGGCCCTGGAGTTGGGATGCACTTTCTGGGATACTGCCGTATCCTACCGAGCTGGCGTAAATGAGAAGCTCCTCGGCGATTTCATTCGCAAGCACAACTGCCGGGATAGGCTTTTCAGTCCGTGTTCCACACACCCATCTAACTTGCGCACCGCCTAATACATGTGGTTATAGTTGCCTCGAAATGTGGTGTTGCTGTTTTCGAGGACGGGGCTGTCACTAACAAGGCCGAACATATCAAGAAATACATCGAGGGCACTATTGAACGACTGGGTTTCACACCTGATCTCTACTACCTTCATCGCATGGACCGTAGTTAGTCTCCCGCATCTCTACTCCCTTCGCCGAAGCTGACTCTTCGACCGCAGACACCCCTCTAGAAGAGTCCATCACGGCTTTGGACTCGCTCCGCAGAGAAGGCAAGACGAAATACATTGGGCTTTCCGAATGCTCTGCGGCGACCCTGAGAAAGGCAAATTCCAGTAAGTATCGGCCGGTCTGTGAAGATTCTCCGCCGTTCACTGACACGTTGACGCAGTTGCCAAGATCCATGCCGTCCAGGCCGAGTACTCTGCCTTTGAGACACTCCACGAGGTTGATGGACTCGTCGATACGGCGCGCGAGCTCAACGTCGCTTACGTCGCCTATGGACCCCTCGGTCATGGCTGGCTGGTCGAGGACTTCCCCTACAACTCGCCTGAGGAATTCAAGGAAGGGGACTACCGCCGGGAAAGTAAGTCTTGCGTTTCCTTGCACGCGTTGTCTCGTCGTCTGGTGCTGACACCTGACCCCCTCTCCAGTCCCCAAGTTCCAAGGTGAGAACTTCTACATCAACAAGAATATCAGCGAGGGATTCAAGGAGCTTGCAAGGCGCAAAGGCTGCACTGTCGCGCAGGTTGCGCTCGCGTGGGTGGCCGCCCAGGGTATGATCGCCCTCCCGGGCACCACGAAACCTGCGCGGTTGGAGGAGAACTGGGCTTCGAGAGAGGTCGATCTCACAGAGGAGGAGTTGAAGTACATGCGAGATAGGCTTAACGAGCTGAAGCCAAAAGGTGACAGATATAACGTGGAGGCGGCGAAAGATATTGGCAACTGAGGAATTGTAACTCTGTGAACAGAACGTAGACCATCTGTCTGAATCAAGTCATGAGCGAGTAGTACCAAGCCCGTGTACCAATAGGCGAAACAGTGAATTGTAACGATTATTCCAGTCTGCTCTCCCCCATTCTCGAGCCTGGGTCTCTTGCCCGGCCCAGCACCAGCCTCAAATATAACCCCTGAAAAAGATATGAGATGTACATAGCGACTCAACACGCCTAAGATCCGATAGCCGGGGTGAATGAGACCACCGCCATAATCATGCAAAGACAAAAGGGCATGACATAGTACTACATAGCGAAATGCTCTAACGAAACGCTGAAATCAAAGCCGGAGCATCATCACTGTTGGCTAGCCTTGGCCAACCCCTCGCTGCCCGGATCAAACTCGTTGAGCCAACCCCACCTGGTCTTGTCCTTCCAGCCTTTTGCGAGCCAGTCGTTTGCTGGTTTTGGATAAACGTCGATGGCGCCATACAGGCTGTTGTCGTGAGCGATGACGGGGAAGATGTTGTTGTACGCATCGAATTCGGTCAGCTTGTCGATGCTTCGTTTCGCCTCGTGGGCGCAATGATGCCATGCGCCTTCGGCGGTGGTCGGGTCGAAGAAGGGCTCTGTACGGCTCTTGTTGCGGTGAATGTCGACGAAGATATCTCCAGGGCACGCCATGGCAGGGCGTGCCAGCAGGCTGCTGAACGGGTTGGGGGAGATGTCGATGGGCAGAGGCATATATGGCGTCGGCCGGAACTCTCCTCCCTGGTGTGCGATATCTCCGCCCATGAAGATGAAGGTGGGGGGGTCGGCCGTTGTGCGAGCAAGGGCGGAAAGATGGCCGATGGTGTGGCCTGGGGTGTTGAGGAGGTAAAAGCTTCCATCCCCATAGAAATCGAGAGCATCAAACCGGCCAATCTTGAGGCCCTTTCCTTCTTTAGCGAAGTCGATCTCGCGGAGTGTGCGGCCTTCCCACGCCTTCTCGTCAATGTGAGAGTCAGGGACTGTGGGCCACGCAGGGACATGGGCCTTCTTGAATCCGGGTCCGACGATGATCTCTGTCGTGTGTGGGAACGTCTGGGTGTCACCGACATGATCAAAGTGCCAATGTGACCACACGATACCTCCCACCTCGGACAAATCTTTACCATTCTCCTTCAGAATGGTGGCAACATCCTTGTCCACCTGTATCCTACAACCGCCCTCCTTGATGCCTCGGAGGAAGGGCGTCGGCAGGTTCTCCCAGTCTTTTCGCACGCCAAGATCGAAGAGCAAGGTGTCGTACTTGTTCCCGCTCTCGGCATGTTCAACAATAAAGGAAAAGTCGCAGCCTTTCATTTCCTCGTGCCCGGGCATGAGCGGATCGAGGAAAGGCCACATGGGGAAGTTGCTCATGTGACTGGTGGTATCGATGATTGATACCTTCACAGTGGCCCGGGACTCTGGGATATGCAAGTCCGGAGGTGTCTCGGGGCGGATGACGGAGCTCCGGTCCACGACGGGTAGGTCCGAAACGCCGAGTTCTTGGTGTTGTGGTGAGACAAGCATTGTGGCGGTGAATTGGAAAGAGGAACGATATCGACACAACAAGCAAACACCTATTCGATTGAAAGGTGCAAGAGAGCAAGATGGAACAAATAAACAACGTAGAGGCGGGGCTCTCTTTCTGCACTCCACACCAATGGAGAAATCTTATTAACCAACATAGCCTGGGGCCTCCGGGTGCACGCACGCTCCACCAGTCCTAGCTTGCCCTTCAATATCCTGCCGGGATGTCACCAGAATCCCGCAACGGATCTCAAGATAAGGGTCCGGGGACACGGCGGAACATGCTGTGAGGCTGGTAGCCTGGTCACCTAATAAGTGATTACCCAAGGTTGGCATGGCTTGGCGGCCGTGCCTAGAGGCCAATAGGGCGCCAGCCATTCAACTCAGATGGGTAATTTCGATAAGCAACTACCATAAAGGATCGAGCTAGAATCCGTTATCTATCAAGTGCTACACCTTTGCGCTTCGCTAGAACCTATTGGCCTAACAACTCGCTATATCTGCATCCATATTACACCTCCTGGAGCCCCTGGACCGAGATAACGATTATCTTCGGGAAGTCGGGCTACGTTGGGAATACTATCAAGCCCGAGTTCGGGCCAGCGCAGTGGGGGCGTCGGGCCTCAATGAGGTAGCATCGTTCCTTATCACCATTCGGAGCGAGCTTGCCCGTTGGTGGTTCCGGTCGAGGAGGACGACCACGCTTGCATTCAGAGATGCGGGCTTATTGAGCGTGGGCTGCTACGCTACGCTGCGCCTAGTCTGCATCTTGCTGCGACACGCAGCTGATAACGGGGAACCTTCGCGGAACGTCGGAGTCACATCTGCCACCACCCGAGCGTACCTGTGCATCTGACATTCTTCGACATGATTGAAGATACCTTGTTGAACCATTTCCGACAAGCAGACGGAACATTTAGTTGCATTGTTTGGCAGACTATCATGGATGCTAAGCTATGTTTATGATGTTAATAGTAAAAACAAATTGAGTCGGTTGTATATTTGCTCTAATTTGTGTCATTTAAAAATCTATGTAAATTATCAATATTCACAGACACTGAGCTGCTTTTTACGAAGCTCAGGTCAATCTCGTGTCCTTGGCATTCTGAAGTGCCATTGCTACAAAACTCTATGTGATATTATTAGGTCGCCTTTGACTTGACCTTGGCTTGACTACAAGCGAAATCGAGGAGATGAAAGCAGCTTATGATATTCTTCAGCTGAACAGCATAAGCCCTCTGGTCGCTTAGGTCATTATATCACAGAATGGTGCTAAGATTGTGATTTTGAGCGGTTGCGACAAGAATGATGAGTTGATGTTGAGCTAGAGATGGCCAAAGCCACCAGTGTCAATGAACTCAAATTGCCTAGCCACATTTCGTAAATTATAATCACCTCCATACGGTCAGTGGCTCCGCCCCCCAACAGGAGAGATCATGTTGCACAACATGCTAAGGAGAATTAATCATCGCAACAAGTCCCAACGTCCCATGAGTCCCAGTTCATAGCTCGACCCTGAATCATTTTCGCCTCCTCCGCACCGTATCCATCCCGGGACGCTCGATCGATTCTGTTAGCTAATTAGAGCCAGAGTTGTCGGCGCAATCGAAGACTTTCGCAATCGCGCCGGTGTCAAAAGCGGTTTTGATGGCAACTCCAACCGCGTAGCTAGGAAGGCACCATTAGCTTATGGCGATACGATCCAATATTCAAAGATGTAAAGAGACTCACGCTGTTCCAACGACCATGAATGAGCCAATGAGGGCTATAAAGGCATGCGCAGTGTACTGAGCCTTCTGCGCAAGACTGCCAGATCTGTAGCCCTTGAAGTCGTACATCCAGAGAAGACATGGGAAGATCAGACTGAAAGGTGCGGCGCAGAGAGCCCCAGCCAAACCGAGCAAGTAGTTCAGAATAGGAACGGTTTCGGCGACAATGAAGGCAGCGGTGCCAAGGGCGAAGTTGATACCGAGCCACGTGCCCCAGTGCACGAAAGTGTTTCTCTGAAGATGCTCAGAGTCTCTGAGTATACGGACAAAAGCATACTTGGCGGCGACGTGCTGGTAGATGCCGAGGCCGACGATCAGACCCGGCAGCGAGATTCCGTATGAGATCTTCTTGAAGAGAGGCCCTGCGCTTCCAAAGGCGGGAACAGAGAGCCAACTTCCACAGTAGCGATAGATGACGAGGCTTATAACAAGATATAGAGCTCCGACAATGAGACCAGCCCAAAGGCAAGCCTTGCGGTAGTCCTGAGGCCGGCGCATCTCGGAGATGACCGGAAGGAACATGGACGAGCCAGAGGTACAAATGAACAAATTTGCAGAGCTGACCATGCCCACGACAAAGCCGGGGTACGCAACAACGTTCCAACCAAGGTCAAAATCACCAGTTGGGGGAGCTGCTGCGGGCCGGTCTTGCTGGGTGACGGCGATGGTGAAGACAAGGACTCCGATGGTAAATGTGATCATTCCGAGCCAAGTTATCCAGCCGAGCTTGGAGAAGGTCCGGATAGAGGAGCACGCCGTGACCAAAACTGCGCCGACCAGGCCAAATACAACTGTGCATTGCGAATGATTTGAAAGGGCGTTGAGGCCTACAGCTGTCGTAGCGACGCCACCTGCCGTGATAAGGACCTGAAGGACGATGATTTGAACACCGACGATTTCACGACCAATCCTGCCCCAAAGGAAGCCCATCATATCAGCCAACACTATAAGGTGGACATTAACCAACGATATCCAGAGGCATTTCGGATCGTGTGGATCGGCTTACTGTGGCATTCGGGGTGTCTGTTGCGGAAATCGCCGAGGAGCAGACCAGTGTCTGAGGGCTGTTAGTAAGAATAGATGACAAGACCACGACTCTCACTTACAGACGTTCAGACATGTGAAACCGCTGAGAATTAAAGCTCCGCCAACAGCACCGACAGTCGAAATTGCCTCGGGGATGGCAAGAATGCTCATGGCAAAATTGATCTTACAGAAAACAATAGTGGCGCGCTGCCAGCTGACTGTCCTGAACTCAAGAACATCCGCGCCGGTCTGGAAGACTTCACGGGACTCCAAGTCACCTTCGTGAGATGTGATGCCCTCTTTGACGGACCCGGCGGTAGGCCCCACGTCCATCTTGTCAGAAGACGGGTGCTTCTCGTCACGAGGTGTGGTAGCAATGGCCATGATTGGGGTGAGGAGTGCAAGAGAAGGGGAGAAACGGCGATGGGGAAATCAAGCGGACAGCTTGATGAGGCGAAGCCAAAAGGCGGACACCAAGTCAAACAGTGCATTTATATACGGATGCCGACCAGACAACAGTTCACATCTACCCGTCTGATAACTGCCAACGCCAAGAATGCATTCGGGGGTGGCCTTCGCCTAATTTCGAGGCTAACTGCAACTCAGTCAAGGCTACTGAGTAACGACCCTGACCTTGACGATAAGACGTCCAGTGTGCCATTCGTCTGGGCTTCTTCCAACTACTTTCCATGGCTGCTTTGACCAATAGCACGAATGAGCCACGGCATATCCATCATATGATAGGCAGAGTCTGGACCTGTGGATGCATCTGACATTCACGGCGCTCATCTACTTCCATATCGAATACGACGGCCGCAATGATTTAGCGATGCTCCAAGACCAGGATAGTACACCGTCAGTGACGACTAGCGCAGGCATTCCTCCAAAGCAGTAATGGTGGGCCGAGATAACGGGGTAAGCCCGGAAAGGCGACTTCACAAGTGTCAACCATGCATGCAAGCACCAGATGTCTGCTTCCCCCATTTCAATGCCGCCAAATCCATCGGTGGCTTTGAGAAATGACAAGGCTCAAACTATGATAACGAATGATTTGCAGGGTGTTGCCAAGGCAGCAGTACAGACGGGCACTCCGTGCCTGAGGCCTCGTCCTTGTGCGATGCGTGCAGAGGCGGATGATCGGATGTCTACATGATGTATTCATCACGAAGCAGGATCGCGTAGGGGCCAATTCGTATGGTTAAAAGTGGCTTGTTTTTCTAGATAGCGCCGCCACACGAGGCGCTTCCAAATAGCCCTGCTTGACTTAACCGCCAGTCCAAAGGAGGGTTAGAGAACGGGATATATCAGGGTTGGGGTTAGAGTTAGAGACTTGGTCTGTGTAACAGATCATGTTATCTCTAGGTTGTGGGTTGGCTGTAACCGCCTTATATGTAGTCTTCTTCTAAATACTGCTTTGTTTCTCAACCTAGAGCGAAATCGTGCGGGAAGGCGGTGTCGTTCGATAGAATCACCCGTTGACGTGTGGCGGATTCCGCCACAAAGTGGGTGTTACAGTACCGTTTCTGGTTTGTAAAGTATCATTAAATAGAAATCAAAGATGGAAAGAGTCACCATGGCGTTTGACAGTGCATCATAGATATGGTTATGTCATTTCATGGTACGGTCGCTTTGTAAAGAATAAATATTATATCATATGATCCAAAATCTCTCAGATATGCTTAATTCGGAAGTGCCTTGCGCGTCTGAGCTACTGCCTCGTCGACATCGGCCTTCAAGTCCGGGAACCACAACCAGTCCAACCAGCCGTTCTGCAACTTGCCTAGTATCTTGTTCATGTCATTTCCGCACTCGGGGTGCTGAAAGTAGATCATCTGGCCGACCTCGAAGGCCCGGTCGAGCTGCTTTTGAGCACGCGGTCTCCTGACCGCGTCGTACGCCTTGAGCCCTGCATTGATCTCACGAAGCTGCTCAGAGCCCCTGGTAGGGCTCTTCATGAGCTCCTCAAGGACGAATGCAAGAACGAGCGCATCTTCGACACCTTGAGCTGCTCCTGCGGCCTGGAAGGGCATGGAGGCGTGCGCACTGTCGCCAAGGATGCAGACTCTGTCTTTGTAGTACGTCGAGGTCTTGGCGTGGTGGAATAAACCCCACTTAACCGGCTTCGCCTTGGCCACCAGCCTGCGGAAACGATCATCAATGTTATCGCCATCGAAGTCTGCAACCATCTCCTCCACTGTTACGGGCTTGGTGATCCTGCCGGGGTGAGGCCATGGCTTGTTCGGCGTAGCCTTGACCAGAAGGAAATTGAACTCCTACAAACGGATGCAAGCGTCAGTATTGTGCTTCTCCTGGCGCTGGTGGTAGTCCTCATGACTTACATCGCCTCCGGTAATTCGGTACGAGACAGCACCCCTGTCGGGACCGAAATATACCTTTGCTACATCGGTCTTTTCCCCTATAATCTCGTTCGCCTCGTTCATCGGGATGACAGCTCGGTAGCAGTAGGCACCCGAGAACACCGGCTTTGCTTCATCGGGATAGGTTGGCGCCAAGAGGTACTCCCGTACTGTACTCGCGATACCATCAGAACCTGCCAGGATGCTGTGTGTAGCAACCTCGCCATCCTCAAACTCCAGAATAACTCTGTCGGGCTGCTCCTTGATAGAGACGAGCTTCTTGTTAAATTTGACGGTCTCGATGGGAATGAAGCTTGTCATGATATCCAGCAATTCCTTTCGATGAGCCTTTGAGGCAGTGAGCTAACCATCGTCGCAGGTTTTCTGGTGCGTGCGGGGTTACGTACAGACTTGCGGAGGTAGTCTTTGTGCCCCCAAGCGGACTTGAGGTTGCCATTCCAAGGTTGGTCGCCGCCGAAGCCGGGCTCGAGCAGATAGCCCTCGAAGAAGACCCATTGCGCATCAGCGGGCTTGTTTCCGACGCAAGTGGCCTCGTAAAGTGGACGAAACCCGGGCTGGATCATGTCCAAGGCCTGCATGCCATTTGGGCCGAATCCGATACCAGCACTGTCGTTGGACTTTTAGCGAGGCTCCGGTGATGTGGCCGGGGTTCCAACCCTGGGCAACTCACCCGACAACAGAGTACTCTTTTGCTTCTTCATAGATGGTGAATGGCACCCCCTTCCGGTGGAGTGCCATGGCCAGCGCAAGGCCTGCGACACCGGCGCCTATGATTTCCATGTCAGAGGGCCGGTGAAGTTGGAGGGGAGGGGGTTTTCTTCTCTTACCGACGATGGCGACATTGAATTGGGTTGACTGGACTGCCATGTTGCTGAGGTTCTGTAGGTGATTGAAGCAAAACTGTTGATCAAGAGCCCCAACGCCCAAGAACGGTCCTTATATCAACACTGGAGGAATCACCAGTGAAGCACAGGATCATCTTGGCATCCCGTGAGCATGATCTGTCCAACTGCAGAACGGGGATATCTCGGTTGGCAAAGTGTCCTATGGAGTTCTGAATGGACTGTTCCAGATGGGCTTATCAGCTCTGGCATCGTAGATATCAACCGGGCGAAGATCAGTGACCCCTGTTGCCGAGCAGATCCGGTGGCGCCCCGGTATCGACAGAGTACCGTAGGTATATACTCCGTAGATAAGCTGATAATGTACGGATACCCCTTGTTAACCAGAGGGGACCGTGCATGAGTGGTCTGTGCAGAGCCCAGATAGATTCCAGGAATATGGCTTTAGATAATAGATAAGTAGGAACATGTTTAGGGCCGGAGAAGAAGGGAAACGTTTCCTAACGAATTGATAAGCCAAGTAGGAATATACATGAGTATATTTTCTTTAGGCAAGATTCTATAGACATATTTCCAGACTAATTAGGGCTTGTCTGATGACTCGCATTCAGCTGAGGTTGTAATTCTGTCCGTAATCGGAGACCCGGACGATAAGGCTCAACTGTCACGGATCTGTGCCTTTGCCCCACACTCTGCCGCTGTCGTTCTTGCTATTAGCTCATTAGCTTAGTTAGATGTGGGATTCCCCGAGCGGCACGGTGCCGCCCGTTGCCATTCTTCATTTCCCATCTTCTCCCCGTAACCCGGACCACATCAGTCACACCACCCATGGCATCATCAATCGACAACGGATCAGACCAGACGACGACCCCCCCTGCTACCAAACGACGGCGAATCGCCTTAGCATGTACTGCTTGTCGTCTGCGCAAAACCAGGTACGCGACAATCCTCATTGGTCACCGGCCCCCCCCGTCGAGGGTTTCCCTCTCTGTGTTTGCATGTGCTAACTCTGGCCGCTGGGCTACGACGCTACCGCAGATGCGATGGTGTACGCCCATCGTGTGCATCATGTGTTTCTCTTCGATTCCAGTGCCAGTATGAGCCTGGGGATTCCGTTGCCAACGTCATCGTTCGCAAGGAATACATGTCGGATTTGGATTCGCGTGTTTCCGATGTTGACTCGCGTGTTTCCAATGTTGAGCAAATGGTCCAACGACTAAACTATGTTCTCGAAGGCCATCTCTCTGCCTGCGCCGGGGATGCTCGGTATCGTCCTTCCGAAGGGTTGTCGACTTTGCAGTCGTTGTCGGCTTCGGAACAGACCAAGGAAGGCCTTCCGCATGCGGCTGGTCTTGAGGAGCCGCAAGACGAGGATGCTACAACTAACGGCATGGCCATGACCTTCATAGAGGAGCACACCTCGGCTTTCTTTGGCGGCTCTTCCAACATCAACTTCACACGTCTCCTCCTTGATGCGGTGAATCATATTCGCAGTTCTGCACGGCGAGCAGAGGTCACTGGACACCCAGGTCATGCCCTCAACGAAAAGAACCTGGCCAAGGCCTCCCGGCCTTACGCAAACCCAGTTGCGGTATCACCACCCGCAGCACCCAAAGCAATGACTACTCTCCCATCGGCCGAAGAGATGGACCGCATGCTCGACGTGTATTTCAACACCGGCGGCAAAGTATTCCCCTTCATTCATGAAGAATCAATGAGGGAAACCTATGAGGATTGCAAGGCGAACGGTTGGACGAGGGTCCGCAGGACGTTTTTGGGCAGCCTCAATGTCATATTCGCCATGACATCGGCTTGGGACCGGGATGCCATTTCTTCGGCCCGAGAACGCCAGGAGAAGTCCAACGTCTTCCTCAAGAGAGCAAAAGATCTCTGCGGCGAGCTGTCGATGCAGGTCATAAGCCTCGAGAACGTCCAGTATCTCGTTCTTCTCGTCATTCACTGTCAGGGCGTCCAACGTTCAACGCAGGCCTGGAATTATCACGGGGTCGTTGTCCGATCAGCCATGGCTCTGGGCCTTCACAGCGCCCAGGCTCGGAGGGGATTTGACGAGTTACAGGCCGAGTATGGTCGACGAACATGGATTGTGATATACTGCATGGATAAGGTTCTGAGTGTTGCCTTTGGACGGCCAGCCATCATCCCCGACGAGTACATGGTGGACCAGCCGTCGCTATCCGAGCTTGTCTTGCCATCTCCTGACGGATCACTCGACGGCGTTGATGTTCCCGGCGATTTTCTCGGCGTCTCCTTCCGGCTATATCAAATCATGAGCGGCTCTCTCAGACAGCAATACGGCGGCAATATCGACAACTTCGAACCCGAGCCGGATGACATGGCGCCTCTGCAGGCTTCGGGTCAGTTCAAAAAGCAACTCCGGTTGTGGTCCACCAGCCTACCGCCGTACCTGCGGCTATGCGAATCCAAATCGAAGACGCTCCTGGATAACAGCGAGGTGAATCGCCTTAGGGTCATTCTTACGCTGAGATACCACAACATCAACATCCTGATTCACCGACCGCTCCTCAGCAACACCATTCGACACCATTTCGGCGGCGGTCAAACGTCCGTCGGCAGCCCATCTTATCTCATCCAGCTTGCGATGGGAGAGGCACACGAGTGCATTCGCTCGGCGCAAAGCACCATTGAGATTGTGTATGCCATTCTCACTGCCGACCAAACGGGGAATAACAACCTTGGCGTGGGCTACTACACACTTTATTATGGTCAGTTACCTCTGTCTGACTTGTGATTGTTTCACCAAGCTAGTGGCTAATGGACGCGATGAACAGTCTTCACAGCTTCTTTGGTCATCCTTGGCCGGATTCTCTGGACGCAGCATGGGCCCGGCGGAGTAGACGAGACATCCTTGGCGACTTGCAAGACTCTCTTGGGACAAGTGCAGATCATTCTTCAAAAGCTGGACCATGACAACAGTCTGGTCTGCAGCTGTTCAAGATACATCAGCAACATGTTGGAAGTATGCACAGCTCAAGGTACGTGCAAGTTTGTGTCCCACAACGGTCGAGATCCTGTGTTCTTACAGCCCACCCAGATGCCACTGCCACGATTCAGAACGAGGGGCCGGATGATCCTTCAACGATAATCGGCCCACGATTCGAGCATCAACCAACGTCTGCTTCTGCTCCGAATCCTTTGGAAACGATGATGCATCTCGGCATAGGAGACATGGAGATGTTCCACCTCTATTCATCAGAGGTCTACGACCCACGCCTCTTTGAGGGCTTGGATAGGCTATATCCAGTCGGCCACGGCCACGGCGAGGAATACTGAATGGGAGAACTCGTCTAGAGCGATGTAAATGCCTGTCCCGACGAAGGTGCTACGTAGTATTTGAGCCTTCGTCTATTTTACATTTTCATAATGCTGCATGATTAACGACGCGGCTGCCAATTACTGTTCCCGCACTTTTCGCGTAAGTTATTCACTTTCATCTTGCCTAATATCGCTGTTGCGATGTTGACCATCGCCTGGATATCGGCGGTGTGGATTAACGCCGAAATGGTCGGAATAACTACGGCCGATTCACCGTGGATCCACCGGGCCCACGGGGCTATTACGCGGTGAATTCACCGCGTAATCCCACGATAGTTTCCCTTCCTTTACGCATAATTCAGAACCGGTATTTACCCCTATTATTTGTCAATTGCCTATTGATACGTACGGTTAACCGTATCACCACCCTGGTGATAACCCACAATCTCAACATTGGTTTTGTAATTAGACGGACTTGTCGATGAAATTCTTCGTTGTAATAAAAACAAAATCAGGCCTTCAACGCATCTGCGACGACCTCCGTGGCCATTAGTGTCTGTTCGTCCTGGAACCGCCAGCCGACCAGTTGAAACCCCGTTGGTGCCCCATCGACGACGCTCGCATCATCTAGGCACATTGTTAACACGGTACGCATGAAATCCATGTAGGGGCTCGCTTACAGCCGTCAGTAGAGTCAACGGCCTTGTCGACGTGGCCGAAAGGAATGACGCTGCTGGGAAACTGGGGGACTAGTCAGCGACTGATCGTGTATTGTCCACGGAGACACGGCAAACTCGTTCAAAGACATAAGAAAACAGAAAAAGAAAACAGAAAAAGAAAACGTACGTCAAGCAGGTTCCACAGAATCGTGTACATCAGCGGGCCAAACTCTCCGTGGGGAACGGCCGGGCCGCGGCTGGCTGGGCACAGCAAGACATCAAGATCAGCGTCCCGCCAGATCTTGGCCCACTCCTCCCGATAGTCATGTATGTCGGCGCTGATGCGGATGTTTTCGTGCAGATCCGGGACATAGCCGGGGTCCAGGAAATTCCCCGGGTTCATGGATTCGAGATCCGCTATCGGGCTCTCGCCACCGGCTTCGAGGAATTTGAAGGGCAGGTTTACTTGGTCGAGCGCGAACCAGCGCATGGCGATCTTCATCGCCTTCATGGTTGGTGGAGCCGCGATGACCTTAATTGTATGACCTGCAGCCCTGAGCTTGTCCACGGCGGAAGCCATGGCCCTCTTGATGGGCGGGTAAACGGGGAAGTCGGGGTCTTGCGACCAGACTCCAATGGTCAGCTTCTCCTTCCTGGGAGCATCATGCCATGGCACAGCGAACGCCGTAGCGTCGTAACGCCAAGGTTGGGCTTGGATGATGGTCTTCATGAACAGCGTGAGGTCCTGCGCCGTGCGAGCCATGGGGCCAAGGGTCGGCTGGACGCCCTGCCATCCCTTGGGGGCCAGATCTGCCTGTTTTGCAAACGGCAGACGGTTGACTGTTGGCCGGAACCCGTAGACACCGGTGAACAATGCGGGAACTCGTACCGAACCAGCGATATCCGAACCAACACCCATGATGGATCCGCGGAGACCCAGTTGGGCCGCCTCGCCCGAGCTGCTGCCGCCGGGCGTGAGGCACAGCTTATAGGGGTTCAGTGTCCGCCCAAACACGTTGTTATAACTCTCGCAGACCTGCCGGGAATCAGTCAGAATGTTCTGGTGAAGACTTCTCCGCGCTTCAAGTCCATCAGCTTACAAAGAGCGTCTGAGGGACGTTGGTCTTGCAGTAAAAAACTGCTCCGGCGGCTTCGAGCATCTGGGCAATCACGGCGTGCTCATCCGCGGCAGGATGCTTAAGATGACCGACGAACCCCATGGTAGAATACTCTCCCTTGACATGAATCATGTCCTGGTCTCAGGTCAGCTATGCGCATCGTTTATTGCAGGCTACAAATATCTGCACAACGCAGCGCTGCTGACAGTGGGTGCGGCGTGGTGCCCGGGTACTCACCTTGAGAGTGACGGGCAACCCATGCAGGGGCCCGACTGTTTTGCCTTCCTTTGCATAGTACTCGTCAAGCCATCGCGCACGTTCGAGCGCCTTATCAAAGAATATCTCCGTGAGGGAGTTGGTCTGGACAAACGGCACATGTCAGCTCGCGATCGCCACCAGACCAGAGCTTTCGTCCATCACCAGAAAGAGAACACTACCATACCAACTGATGCACGAGCGCTGCCCGCTTGCAGAACGCCGCGGCGACATCATATGACGAAAGCTCTCCCGAGGCGATCTTCGCAGTCAGACTCGTGGCGGTGTAGTTTTCTGTGATGTCGATTTCCCGGTCACTCAGCAGCGCAGCCTCGTTGAGCAGTTCAAAGGCATTGTGTGAGCTCTCCTGAGAGACTTTGTTGGTGATATCGGTCGGCAACCGCCACTCTCCAGGAATCAGAGCGTCTCTCACAGCCCTCTTCTTCTGAATCAGCTCTTGCCACTCCGAAGCCATGACTGCTGTATGAGGGAAAGGATCTCCTGTTCTGTTTGAGAAAAAAAAAACCCCGACTTGCTTTCCTTGTAGTCGGGGGGCTCTTGTTATTATTTCACCTGAGGCAATCGGGCTCGGCTTAGTCTATGGTCATATTCGTTCCCGACGATACTGGACTGTAATTTGGAACCGCCATATAAACGACCAAGCATCATGCCTCCGCTTCTCCGTCCGCGCTCCACACTCCCCAGATGCCAGAGATCTGTTATCTCTGCGGCAGTCTTATCTCAGCGGCAGTCTTATCTCTGTAGTGGTCTTCGGGGCAAGGCCGGAATGGTGACCTTCCCACAAAGGCACCAGGCCAACCCCGGTCCTAAAGAAACTGTCTTGCGATAATGGGTAGTCCGGGGTTGATAGTCCGGGGTTGATCCTATCTAAGCCGCCGTAACAGCGCGATATCTTCCCCAGGTGACTTTGACTAATCTCTTATCTCTAGTGCCTGCAACATATCGCATGGGCCCAGTGCCACCCTGCGCGCGACGAGGCGTCCTGCACTGTTGCCGTTGTCGGCCTCCAGATCTACTGTCCGACTGATCAACGGGTTGGCCCATGTCCAAGGGTGGTCATGGTATATCGGGAAGCTTAACGTGGGGGCCTTCATGGACGGTCCAAGGTCACGAGGGGTGTTGGTAAGAGGCTGCGAGATGTTGCAGTTACTGATGCACATTATCACAGGAAAAGCTAACTTGAATTTGGACGTCCGTTGCACTATTGAACTGCTTTGTGTGTCCCCCGTGCCCGGCCTGAGCGGCCACTAATACACATTATACGCATCCAAAAAGCAATGTACCCATGTTATCCTATCGTTCAGCCTAGGCCCCAGAACGACCTGACCTCGCCCCCCTAAACTCCTCGCCCGTAGGCTTAGCCGGTGAGAGAAGCCCGCTGTGTCCAGGCCTTGTCGTTGGCAAGTCCCACGTAGTCTTCGTGGAACAAGCACGTGGCGAGGAACATATCCCCGTCGCGGTTCTTCGGCATGATGTAGGTCAAATCAGGAACGGGCGACATGCGCGCACGCCTGACGAAATCCGGCGCGCCGAGGCCCTTGCCAAAGTCGCAGGTGTTGAGCCAGTGAAGCTGGGCCCACGAAGAGCACAAGTAATCCCTCCCGGGCTTGACACGGGCGCCGTAGAAGATTGTTGTCTTGTCCTCGGTGCTGTTGATGAGTGTGGCGAGGCTGCGAACGAAGTGATCGTCGACCTGCTTGAGCGATTCTCTGCTCTCGACGGCAACGTCGGCCAACGTCGCGTCGGCGAGCTCTTGTGCGGTTTTCCAGGTCGTCTCGGCCAGCGCCACAAGGTGGCCGAGGTAGCCGTCTTCGACGGGGGGCTTGAGAACTGAGCGCGAGTCCACGGCACGTTGAAGCTGGACAATCTCGTCTTTGGCCACTCGTCCTTCGCGGACGCGGACTGCATTGAGGCGCAGGACAAGGAAGGCGGTGATGGCGTCGTTTGTGGAAACCCAGGTGCGTCCGCTCGATGCTTCCTTCTTCAAGTCTTGAAGCTGTTTCGCCGAGAAGCGCCAGTAGTGCCAATCGATTGGTCTTGGCGGGCTCGGCGGTCGAGGGGCGGCCTGGAGCGTGGAGGGACGACGCATGAAATCGAGATCGGCAGCCGGCTCCCCGGGTTCCAGGAGAGGGACGATGGTATCAGCGTCCCGGTTGCCTGCTGCTACCAGCTTGGGGTCGTACTCGTCGCCCCTGCCGGCGGCAGCAAACATCTTCAAGACAGTGCCTTGGCCGTTCATGTCTAGGGCGTTGTGCATGGAGGCGATACAAAGGAGGATGCCGCCGTCGACGAAGTTGGCCTGTGCGACAAACACAGGCAGTTCGGTGCCGGCATCGTACTGATAACCCATGCCCTTCACCGGGCAGAGGACCTCTCCGTCCAGCATGGCGAAGGGGGCGTCGGCCTTGACGATATGTTCGTACGCAGGGCAGAGGAGCGTGCAGTCCTTGCGGAGAACGGGAGATTTGCCCTGATGCGGCGGATAAGGCACGATCTCGTATCTGCCAGAGTTGGTGGCAGTCTGGCCCGTCTTGATCACTTGACCTGCAAGCGACGGGTACGCCTCGAGCAGCTTGAGTGCGCTCCTGTCCAGGGTCGCCAGGACATCGTCGCGAGTGGTGCCGGGCTGGTCTGGGAATCCGAGGATGATGACCGTGTATGTATCCCAGCAAAGCTGGCCAAAAATACCAGGCTGTCGCAGCTTCTGCTCCATTTGGCTGGCTATGGAGGTCAAAAGCAGACAAGTAGGGTTCTCTGTGTGTGTCGAGAAGCAGGGATTGGTAAGGTTGTGCGCAATGGTCAGAGAGAGAGCTCCGTTGGAGTGGGTTGAGGAGCTGCTCGAGGCGTCACTTATACCGGAGCTGGAAAAATGCGGCTCCAGTATGTCGATGGTGTTGAAGATGACGGGGACCTGGCGGCTTGTGACGGAACTTCAACAATCGGGGTTCGGGGCTGCCGCGGGCCGCTCGACGTGCTTACGCGTCAAAGCCGTGACTCACTCACTGTAAGGCCCGCAGTGTCGCGAATAAAGTCGATTCTCCCTCACCCTTGCTTGTGTCACGTATCCCAGCAGCCCTTGGGCACTTGTGCAAGTCCCCCAAGCTCGCCGTATACTTGACCGCACCACCAAGCCTATGCACATGGCAGCATGAAGAATCTCGGCCTTTGGAACAAGAATGTGACGAAGAGTTCACAAGCTCAGGTCCGCCTGCCACGAGTCCGAATTCGCGGTAAGTCCGGGTCGGCTCGGGGATAGCAACGCCGCCATGTATCGTCAAATGCAACCTAGCCCCACCACCTTATCTAGGAGGGAACATAACCCAAGAGGGCGAATTGAAGGGCAGCGCATCCTGGACCGCCAATCATTGGGCCGTCCTCTTCATCCGTCGTCTTCGTTCACGCTCTCTACGGCTGGAAAGACCCAGCCTTGACACGGCTTTCATCGTTGGAATCTTACCTTGTAGCACCTTGCTGTAGCTGCATGATAATCCTAACATCGGATTGAATGGCTGGGTCTAGAAGCCTGTCAGCTTCACACACAGTTAGCGACTGCGCTGTATCGCGCGGTGTTCTACTTGTTACATGGGTATACAACTTGCCTATATAGCTTCTCTTTCTATATCTCCATCTTTATAGAATTACACCTTTCTTATTTCCATGCTTATATGCCCTACTGTGTGCAATAACGTGTCATATAATTTCACGTGATATATATCGTAAGTCGTCATCCGTTACTACCCTATAACTAACGGCGTCGTTGTTACGTCATAAATACAACCCTTGTCTAACGCTGTTATAGGTAGAGTAACTAACTTTCTAAGCTTAAACACTGTATATAACAAGCACAGGAGCGGACCGTCCACACCGCCTATGATGGTGTCTTCTATAGCGAAAGGGTGTTAGACCAATGCTGGGAGAGGGGAAACTGTTTCTGAACGTCTATCTGACCTAATTCTTGATCAAGAGCCTCGTAGGCCCCCCGCCACAAAGTTCATCGTCCAGTGCGCATGAGGGGGGTTAGGCCTGAGAGCAAGATCGCCTGCTGTTCGGCTTGGCTCGACAGTCGCAGTCCGCAGCTCAATTGTCGGTGGATCAAACATCATCGTGCACTTTGTGTGGGTGTGCTGTGGCACGCATTGAGCTGATACCTTTTTATTTCTTCTTTCCTTTAAAAAAAGATCACCATGACAAATGAAGCACATGTCTGCCCTGAAGGGCCTGTGCAGAGATATTTCATCGCGCTGCATAGCTTGGCACCACCTATCGGAGCAAGCGTCTGCAGTACATGCCGGCGACTCAACGGTATAGACCAAGCTTACTTTTTGACGAGTGCAGCGATTTGAAACCCAAAGGAAATTCTCATATTCTTCATCGTCACTAATATATCATTGCTTCGTCGAAGGGGAGTCCGTGGTCCTGTTCCGGCTAGTATCGACCCAACTCTGAAGGCTCAGCGTATTAACTATCTCGCTGACGTCGAGTATTGACAAGAGCTCGGACAACTCGGCTAGGTACTCCCGCACCCGTAGTGATCGTTCTTCGTGGACCTCGTAAGAAAACGGGAGAAGCGCAACCGCAATGTCACGGAGTTTGTAGACCTGGTACACGTTGATCAGGGCCAACTCTCGACACGCACACCCGGGATTTCCTCGTAGCCAACACTCGAGCGGGCGGCAAGTATCGGCCTGCCTGGGGAGTGACAACCTACCAGTCCGTTTCCGTTCGGCTCTAGCGCCGAACGTGAGAATGAGTGCACTGTGTGCAGCAGCTCTCGGCAGATATTCTCACGCTCATCGCACACGGCGTCTTGTCCCTGCCTTTGGGAGAACGGGGGAGGCAGGAAGCCAAAGGCAACGTGAGGGGCCGGATCCTTGGGGGGTGAGGCGGAAACGCTCTGCTCGCTTATGATGTTATCGATCTGGCCAAGGAGCACGATTTGGAGCCACAGGTGGGTGGTTTGGATATTGGCACGAATGATGTCGCGCTGGATGATCCTTACGGAATCGTCATCTGATGCTGGAGTTAGAGCACTTTTACTCTTCTTCCAGGGTTTGTATGCAGGCTGCACTGTATCAAGCATGTACTTGAGATGGCACAGTTGCTCTTTGAGCCTGGCGAGTCGGATTGTCGGGTCTCTGGCTTGGGGGCAGCTACAGAGCGGGCTTTGTAGCCGTGCAGCTGAAAAGATCCGGGAATGAATGTTGAAGCCCGCAGTCATGGATTTTGCGGAAATGTCTTCCGGGCACGGAAGGATACCGGCACAGGAGATGAACTCGTCATCCACGGGAACGGGCATAAGTTCCTCGAGGTTGATCTCCTGCAGGATCACGGGGTCAAGAAATGTCACCCTCTCGTGGCGGTAGCTGTGCGTGTGATGGATATAAGCGTAAAACATCAGCCAAAACGCCTTCTTGCGAAGTTGTGTCTCAATAGCGTCGAGGCCAATGTAGCTAGAGCTGTTTTGAACTTCCAACAGTCGCAACAGCTGCATGGATTCCACTTCGAGCATGCGCCATAGGTTGGTGTTACCAGTCTGGTGAAAGGTGAGGGCTAGTAAATAGGAGCTCGCCCACTTTTGATGACTGACGGTATCCCAGTAATCAATATCCCGAAGACTTTGGTTGAGTTTGTAGCAGTGGTTTGCCACTTCTGTACGAGTCTCGAACAGAAGAGGGCTTTTATGCTCTCTATATACCCTAAATCTCGATGGCAATAGTCCTATTGTGAGAGCGCACAGCGAAACTATTAACAAGAGAAACTCTTGGTTCTCATCGTCATGCGCTTGACTGAAGTGGGTTTCGAAGGTTGGTATGTGGATCACGGGGACCACTGGATATACGTATGTGACATAGTCCAGAAGAATAAATCGAACAAGATCTCTTGGAAAGAGGGTATCCGTTGCATAAGAGCGACCTTGCGTCAAAGGCGATGCGGACTCGATGGAAAGATCGGCAAAAAAATCTGTCCTTCCTGTGATCAAAGATGCGTCTAAAGAGGATTGCCGCGAGAGGGGGCTTTGGCTTCGCCCATCAACCACATGGCCTTCCCAATCCAGGTTGTGGGCAGATGAAATTGATCCCAGTGTCATGTGTCGATGATCTGCCCCTCTCTTGGGCCCCCGCGTTTTCACCGGAAGCAGGAATGTGCACTGGGAGTTTGCCTTCTCACAGTTTTGGCACCTCGTGGCAACGTCGGAAGCCTGTCCGGCGTTGGCCCAGTGTATCGCATCATCCCCTTTGAAAGTACACCTGCGCTTGCGGGAGCGACAGCCATCGCACGCTTGGCGAGCGACAATTCTGGATGGCGCGTTGGCAACAGACACAGAGCCGTCGTCGCTCGGGCTGGGCGCCATGGTAGGTGCTTAAAAGCAACACCCCATCACCCTAACGCGTGTGCCTAAGAACCTGGAAAATGGTTTATCTTGCGGATCATTCATTAGCTCTTTGACCGGGGGAGGGTCCGCAGCGATGCCTCTTAGACACGCATGCAGGGCCGAGCTGATTGGTAGACGTAGGTAGACGTACACAGGAATTGTTGGTCCCACCAGAATATTGGTGAGACGTAACGTATCGTAGGACTGACGAATGATCAGTGTAAGACTGTTCAATTATGTCCAAGGACGAAGAGTAGTTGATATCGGCGGCTGCATGGTTGAAAGGTAGTGAAATCCATCGTAAATCCACGGTGGTGGTTGTTGGAGAACGCCCCGCTTCGTCCCATCGTTCGGCTCAGCACGGGGAAGGCCCGGAAACGCAGGTTTCGCTTGTCATTCCAGACAAGCCGTTCACAGAGACTAAGATCTATTCGAAAGGCTCGGGAGGGAATAGCATAATGTGAAGCTGATTCCTTTCCCCAAGATGCTCTGCTCTGGGAGAAACGGTTGGCCATCTGCAGTCTCATTGTTCTTTCCAATGCTGGATGCTGTGAGCGAATCCGATTATGTATGTACATGCTTGAAAGCCCCCCTAGTCTATGCACCTGTAGCTCGCCTCCTGACCATTTCGCAACTTCATGGCGCAATACCTTTCCAGTACTTCGTCTTGCTCATCCTGAAAGAGGCCTCCAGTGGCGTATCTGCACTGCTGAAGCCCACCATGACCTTGTAATCGCCAGCTTCGCTGCACCACTTATCGCGGCCTTCGTCCCAGTAGCTCGTGGAAAGCACTGCATCAAATTCGATCGAGACCTCCCTACCTTCCTGCGCCTCCAGGTAGATCTTGCGGAATGCCTTGAGCTCTTTGACGGGGCGTTGAATCGACGTCGTCGCCGATGGTGCGACATAGACCTGCACAACTTGGGCACCAGCACTTAAGCCCCTGTTCGAGACTCGCAGCGAGACCTCGGCCTTGCCATTATTCGCGACCTGCAGATTTTCCAGCTCAAAGGTTGAGTACGAAAGGCCATGTCCGAACGGGAACAGGGGTTTGGAGTCGATCTTTTCGTAATATCGATAGCCAACGTAGACATCCTCGCCGTAAAGCACGCGTCCTGCTTCGGAACGGAAGTTGAAGTATGTGGGGTTATCCTGTAGCCGGCGAGGGATTGTGAGAGGTAGCTTGCCGCACTATGGGCTCAAAATTAGTGACGGGCTTTTCTTGGAAGTACTTTTTGGTAATTCTCACCGGGTTCACGTCGCCGAACAGCACATCTGCGATCCCATTGCCTGTCTCGTTTCCACCATACCAAGCATGGCAAACCGCCTTGGCATTGTCAATCCACGGCATGGTGACGGGAGTACCGGACTGTACAATGACGGCGGTGTTGGGATTCGCAGCAAGAACTTCCGAGACGAGAGTATTGGTCTTGGCGCTCATGTCCATCGTGGTGCGGTCTGTACCCTCCGACTCCCACTCGCCGCTTAGGCCAACCACGAGGACAACTTGGTCAACTGTCTTGGCCAACTCGGCAGCCTCTTTGATGGCTTGATCTGGGTCCATTCGCCTGTAGGCCCCGAAAATAAGTCCACCGTGTCTTCCACCAACGGGGCCGGAAGGAGGTAGTTTGCTCGTTTTCGCACAGCCCCATTCGACTCGAATACGATAGTCTCGGCCAGCAACGAGCTCCGCGCTGCCCCTTTCCTCAATCGTGCCGGAACCAAACAGGGTCGGTCCGGGCGTCTGATTCTCGAAGTTACTGATCAGCAGCGCATCGTCGACATACAGCTTGGCTGTGCCTTCAACCCCCAGGCCAAAGTCATATAGACCGCTCTCGTCGGGGCGGAAGATACCCTCGGCCTGGCAGTACCATACCGGAGCCAGACGCTCGTTCTCGTAATCCATGAAGAACATGTTTGAATCTATAAGAACTCGCTCGTCGACTGGCTTCCGACTGGCGACCGTGACAGGCTCGTTGTATGCTCTCCACAGAAAACCTCGTTGCCCTTTTTCGGTTCTGAGTCTATCGCCCAGTTGGGGAAGCATTTGATGGTCTGCGGAGCCTTGCGCAAAGCTCGTCTTCTCGCACTGCTTGGCGACGCCCTCGTACGGGGAAACACTGTAGTATGGCAGGAGTGATGCGCTTCCACCTCCGCAGAAACGGGCAATTTTGGCATTGGGTCCAATGACGGCCGTCGTCTTCGATTTTGAGAACGGCAAGACACAATCCTCATTCTTGAGGAGGACAATTGACTCGGAAGCCGCCCGTCGCAGCAGAGCTTGGTCTTGAGGGCGGTTGAGCTCCGTCTCAGGTGCGTTTTCCGGAACGCCGGAGGCTTCGGAGTAGTTTATGAAGTTGAGGACATTCCTAACACGATCGTCAAGTTGGTCTATAGTGACCTTGTTTGCCATGACGGCATGGGACAACGTCACGCCTCTCCAACGAGTAGGGCCGGGCATCTCCAGGTCGAGGCCGGCTTGGACGGAACTTGTCGTGCTATAGGTACCGAACCTGTAGGGAGAAGCCGTCAGCAAACAGTCCCCAAAGCCCGGAAAAGACTGGTGCCTTACCAATCGCTCATGACGAGCCCATCAAACTTCCATTCACCCCTCAAAACTTTTTGCAACAGTTCTCTGCTCTCGGCCACGTGTGTGCCATTGACCTTGTTGTACGCCGTCATAATAGCCCTAGGGTTTCCGATGGAAATCGCAAGCATAAATGGGAGCAAGTAGATCTCACGCAGGGCACGGGGTGTAACAATGGCATTATATGCCATACGCTCGTGTTCCATGTCATTGCAAACAAAGTGTTTCAACGTAGCAGCGACATTCTCTTGTTGCAGCCCGTGGGCGTAAGAGCCGGCCAAGAGGCCGGACAGTACCGGATCTTCTGAGAAGGATTCAAAGCCACGGCCACCCAGCGGGCCTCGTTGAATGTTGAGCGTCGGACCAAGCACGGCGACTGCTCCCTTTGCCTTGGCCTCTTGACCTTGGAGATGGCCCAACTCGGCCATGAGATCGGTATCGAATGTAGCGCCGAGAGCAGTTCCGCATGGAAGACATGAGGAAGGGACGCTGCCGAAGATTCTCGTCCCGCGAACGCCATTGGGCCCATCGGTGACACGGATGGAGGGAATGCCGTGGCGAGGGAGAGGTGTCGTGTGCCAGAAGTCCTTGCCTATCCAGGCGTCAATTCATGGTCTTGTGATGATGCATGCAGAATCAGCAGCCACTTGCCTGCAAGGAGTGCCACTTTCTCATCCACAGATAACCGTGAGAGGAGATCGTCGACATCCAGCTTTCCTGCAGAAGCTTCGCGCATAAAGGGTGACATGATGGCGGTGTTTGTTCAAGACCGGGATAACGGCCGGTACGCTACGTTATGACGTCCTGATAAACGAATGAGGGATGCGCAGAAGTCGGCCCAAAGCCTACCGCTGCGCTTGGGCATCCCGTCATTATGAATGATGCTACTTGTCAAACCCCATTGTGTCATATCGTCGGCTGCCGGCAGGGGGGGCTCTAGGAAACTTGATGGCGCCTATCATACCTGACCTAGCGGGGAAATTGCTCCTCTTCCCCTTTTGGCAATTCTCCGCCTCCACATCGTTTCTACCATTAAGACCTCGTTGAGCCATGTTTCTCCGCCTTCTACCCCATCGATTTCTCCGCCTTCTACCCCATTCATCTCCGCCTGATTTCCCACTATAGTATCAGCATAACGAGCTAGGTATATCTCAGATAACATGATTGCCAACCTGCCCCCTGAAAGGGCGGGGCCTTGAAAGTTAATCCTATCGAGTTATAGCTTCCCCATGATCTGTACGTGTCTGATAAGAGTGTATCGATGCTGAAGCAACTCCGCTCTCGAACTTGGCATTCTAGGCCCAGACTTTTGATATGCTCTTCCGGACTGAGTTCAAGAAAGCCAAACCCTCCTATTTGTCTGGAACATCTGCATTTGGTTGCCAGTGAAACATCTGACGCGTATTACGCAGTCCATAGCGGCACATCGGGGCTTAGTTTTGCATCCCCGGTTTGATAACGAGCGAGTGAATGCACTTGAACACGGTCACAGCTCAACCCCAGACTCTTCTTATCTGAGGCCGCAACTCCCGATTGGGCCTCTCCCGTCACTGAAGATAACACTCCAGATAACACACCCCAGATCCGGAACCAACCAAGGCTCAGGGCCAACCTCGCACACCAACATATTGCTTCTTTACCTGCACGGGAGAAGTGTATAAAGTCACAGCAACTTCCAGTGGCATGTATACCTATCTATGGCTAACCGCACATCATCATCTTCGAATTCTATCACTTAACCGCCTGGGCTTGGAAGCTTTTATTGCATGACCATGGCTGGCAAGGACGTCTTTCAGGCCAAGGCCAAAGATACCGTGGCTCACCAGTTGTCATCGGTGCTGCCCTCCGATGGAAAGCCATGGTATAAGCAAAGCCATCTTATTAGGCTCAACTACACAATTCTGTCTCTGGTCCTCCTTTGTGAGTCTCGCAGATACTTGGTCCTAAGAAGCAAAGATTGGCTAACAAGACGGCCAACTCGAAGCCTCCGCCGTCGGCTATGACGGATCCCTGATGAACGGTCTTCAAGCCCTACCGAAGTGGAATCAGTTCATGGGCATGCCTCAAGGTGCTTGGCTCGGATTCATCAATGCAATCTACTGGTTTTGCAACGGTGTCTCCTTCTTCATCGCGGCCTGGACATCGAATACATATGGTCGCAAGTCGGGTATCTACGCCGGTCATGTCTTCCTCATCTCCGGCGTCATCCTCCAGACGGCAGCTTATAATCAAGCATCTTTCATTGCCGCCCGCGCTTTGCTCGGTACTGCTGCCGGCTGGTATGTCAGCGGCGCGCCGATGCTCATCAACGAAATTGCGTTCCCGACCCATCGAGCCATCGCCGCTTCTTGCTTCCAGTGCGGTTTCTATCTAGGCAGCTTAGTCGCTGCCTGGGTCACCTTCGCGACCAGAAACTATGGCACCTCCTGGGATTGGCGACTTCCATCCCTTTTGCAGATCTTGCTCCCGGCAATCGCCATCCCAGGTACCTTGATGGCACCCGAGTCACCTCGGTGGCTCGCCTCCATGGACCGCGTCGAAGAGACGAGGCAATTTGTCATCAAGTACCACGCAGGCGGAGACGAAAACTTGCCCCTCGTGAATTTCGAAACCGAGGAGATCGCCAACACCATTAAGGCAGAGCAGGAAGCCCATGCCAGCTCCAGCTATGCGGACATGTTCAAGACGAAGGGCCTGAGGTGGCGACTTGGAGTCTCCATCTCCCTGGGTATCTTCAGCCAATGGAGCGGTAACGGAGTCGTCTCGTACTACCTTGCACTGGTTCTACAGACTGTCGGCATTACCAGTGTCACGCTTCAGACGCTTATTTCTGCCCTTCTTCAAGTCTGGAATCTGATCTGGGCTATCGCTGCTGCGATCTCTGTCGAGAAACTGGGACGACGATTGTTGTTCGTCAGCTCTGCGGCAATCATGTTAGTCAGCTACATCGTCATCACTGGCCTTTCAGGTTCCTTTGCCAACACCGGAAACGCCGCCGTTGGTACTGCCGTTATCCCATTCCTCTTCATTTTCTTCATGGGCTACGACATTGCTCTGTAAGTAGTCCATCGAAACAACACCTCTCCGAACCGTGGCTGACAACACGTAGCACCCCTCTCATCATCTCATACCCGATCGAGATTTGGCCATATCGACTCCGGTCTAGGGGCTTCACCGTCACGTATCTCGCCGGTATCTTTGGAGGCCTCTTCAACATGTTTGTCAACCCGGTCGCGCTGCAGAGTATTGGCTGGAAGTACTACTTCGTCTACGTCGTCTTCCTCGTTGCGTTCCTCGTCATTTCCTACTTGTTCTACCCGGAGACCCGTGGCCACACTCTAGAGCAGATCGCTCTTATCTTTGACGGCGAAGAGGCCGAGCTGCTGCCAGAAGAGACCAAAACTGAGGTTCTGGTGGAAGAGAAGAGTATCTGAGCCGATAAAGGATATCCCCTCCGCTTAAACGGTGGAGAGCGTAGGGGATCGGTTTATGTCGATGTTCCATCATGATTGTTTCTCTAAAAAATGATATTCGAAGTTCGCAACATGTGAAAAATTGGACCCTGAGCTGTGTGTCTGTAGATGCAATACAAGAGAATGAGTAGCAGTGCAGATAAAAGAACTCCATGTCTCATCTCAACAACAATGGTGAGCCACGCCCTATGTGCACGATAAATCATCATCGACCCTGCCAGACGAAGTAGTGGTCGTTTTCGTCACCAGATAATGGGCCTGCTGAAGCGGTTGGCTGGTCAGAGGCCCTGTTCCGCGTCGCAATGCGGAGAAAGCTCTTGTCCTCTCAGCGTGAGAACTGAGAGTATGCAAAGACCGGCGATCAAAAACAGGAATGAGGCCAGGGTCTTATTTCAGGTGAACGGTAAAAGGCACTGCTGGCTCATATATTTGTCAACGAATTCGCTCTAGAGCGGTATCTGATGAAAAAGACGGAGGCGGCCATGGCAACAGTGAATTGGTGTAGAAAAAGCGGCCTCGATCAAAACAACACATCGGAGCTCCTTGCGGTTCTGAAGGCAGCAAAGCTGCAATATATATGATGGGAAAGTCTTTACAAGAGTCACTTTACGGTCCCCAAAGCCGCAGGCAAGTGGCGGGATACACTCCGAAAAGCTATATACGACCGAGAGTGCGATTAAGGTTAAACATCTAATACGTTAAATCAAACATCACTTTACCTTTGGCTGGTAGATCCGGCTTAGGTCTATCTAAACGCAGTATCTCGATATGTTTGTAGTTTTGTTTCCGCCGGGATCACGCTTGTTGCCACTGTGCGATCGTCAGATGTATACGGATACCGCCGGGCGTCGGATTTAAGGCTGCGGACGGGCTATCAGCGCCGGGTCTGCCAAAGCCTTTTCCCGGCCACTCCCCGAAACCGCACGGGGATTCAGCGGTTGATAAGTCCGGAAGTCCGATCATTCTGTAGGCACGATCTACCTACGACACAGTACCGTATTTGTAATCCTTTAGGCATTCTTCGCTCCTTTTTATTTATTAATCCTATGTTGTGTTGATACTCAGGCTTCAAAAACCCCTCCCTTACTAACAGTAGGACTCTTGTAAAAGTTGTATAATACTATAAGGTATAGCTAAAGGGCTATAAACCTCTTTAACTTATCAATTATAACCTCCTTTGGCTGTAGTCCTCTCTCAATTGAGCCCTTTCTAAGGAGGTAAAGGTTCACTAACTACGATAAAGTATATGGTGTTGGAACAGTATTCTTATTCAACTTTACAACACTTTAATATACCCTCCTACACCTCCAACGTTTTTTCTGTCTTTATGAGTACTCTAATGATTTTATCCTGGTCATATTAGATATTTCGAAGTAGAGCATCACCTAATGAGGGACTTTTATTCAAACTAACTATGTCTAATGTTGTGGTTGCTTTTATGCTGTGTATCAGCACTAATATGTGACAGGTCAGATTCTCACAACACTAAAGCTAAACCAACTCGGATGCTTGGATCCCGAATTCCGTCATTTCGTTTATACTTCCTTTCACCAGTAGTTCGTGGTATATATTTAAGCCTTGATGCGATGTAGTAAAGCCGAACTCTACCCCACCAGTAGATAGAGAAGTACTGGAACGTGCATGACAATTACCCTCCAAACAACACTGTAGTACCTGACCTGCGTTCCATCGGAGGTAGTCTCTGTAGCAGTGGCTTCCGGTCCGAAAACCAAAGTATTAGTCGCCTCATTCTTCGCGGTAGAAGTGTCTGCCGCAGACTTGATGGGACTTGTGTCCTATGATACAAAAAATTGAAAATCAGTTTCCCGCAACTTAATAATCATGCCACTAGATTAGAAGCACCTTTGGTTTCTGCAAAACGCCCGTAGCGGCAGCGCAGTGTTGAAACTCCCAAACCTTGCTCGTCGTCGCAGTATCCCCCCTGCAAGACTGATGCCCGTCAGGATAGCAGGCGGATGCGAGGGAGACCAGCGACGCTTGGCACCGGCAGCTCGTGAGCTCCGCCGGCTTGGTGTACGCCGACGAGCACGAGGTGGTGGACTGGCTGAGCTGGGCGCAGCTCTCGGCGGCGCCCTTACAGCTGTCCACGTCCAGCGTTCTCGTCGCGGCGGGGGCCACGGGCGTTGTGACGCCTTTCGCCAGGTACGGGCCGCACGCGTCCTGCCATGCGGCGATCTGGTCGTCCGAGTCGCTGTCGAATGTGTTGCCGAGAGCACATTGCCGGAACTGGCCCTTGCAACTGAATGGGAAAGAATAAAACAGTTAGCAGACGGAGATGGAGGTTGTATCTGGAGACGTGATTAGTACCCCACATAGGCATTCAAGAGCTCCTGGGTGCAGAAGCAGGTGATGGTTTCCTTCTTTGAGAGAGGTTGCTGCACTTCTTCGTCAAGAAATCGACTTTCTCGCAGTTTGGGAATTCTGTGATGTCGCCGATGCAGCTTGGTGGTGTGAAGGCTGCACCGTAACACAACCGCAAGAGAGCGGCAAGAGTAACGACGAACGGAACGGAAAGATGCATCTTGTTTCTTGATGGCCGATTCAGTTGAACCCGGCTACTGGCAGATCTTGCGGCTTCTTGATATTAAATATGACCTCCCCGTCCTCAATGCCAGCCAGGGCTGACAATAGTAGTCAAACCACAGCGTCGGGCTTTTGCCCAGCCAGGCATAGTTTAACCCGGGAGGTTGGCATCTGAGCCGTTCCAGGCCCATGTGGCTTGGAGTGCTCGGCAAGCCATGATAATCTAGAACCTCAAATCAGAGCAACCTTAAAAGAACGCGGTGTCAAGCTAAGTCCACTGCGGCTTGTGTCAAGTTTTCAGCTGAGGCTGTGATTCTGATTTCTCCCGATTGTCTTGCCTGCGTGCCACCGGAGTAAGCCTTGGGAGCTGAAGCTAGAGCCAGCTCCCAGACGGATCACGACAAGTCCAATTCGTTAGTCTGGGGCTGCCAGAAACGTTTTTAGGGGTTCAAACGATTCCAGCCAGGATGGTTTCAAAGGACGTTGCCATCACTTATTATGACTTCTTCTCTTCCTAGTTTCGATGATTCACTGACAATGGCATATTTTCTCTCAATCCAACATGTCAGGCAAAAGCAAAGGGTCTCCATCCCGCCCCTACAGCTGGCTGGCCACTAATAGTCTACAATGGCCATCCCTCCTAGGCTTCGTCGTCCTTGACTTCGCCTTCGCCATCACTACCGTCGCCCTGACCATCGCGTCCTCTCAGAAGAACGGTTTCGTCACGGTCTCAACCCTTAACATAACCGTGACGGATCGGGAAGCGACCACTTTCAACATCTCTTCGGACCTTGGCCTCCTCTGGACCTCACTCCCGAGCTTGATCTTTTCTCTTTTCGGTGCATACTGGACGTGGATCGCCGGCGCGATCGCCGAGCGACAACCGTACGTCGAGTTGCGCAAGGATGGCGGTTCTGAAGCCAGGATGTCTGTCATCGTGGACTATCGTTTCATCAATTCGCTTTGGCGTTGGTGGAAGGCCTTTCGAAAGTCGCATTTCACCGTCGGCTCGACAGGCCTGCTCTCTGTGTTCCTGACCTACCTTGTCGCCCCCCTTGCTGCACATTTGTTCGTGGCACAAACGATGGCAGTGTCAGTGCCAACACCGATCATTTATGCCAAGGACTATAACGCCGATAACATAAACGCTGCCCTGGACTGGCGGCCTGTTCTGGACACCGTTTCGGCGACACTCCTTTACGGGGGCAACAACATCCCCTGGACAGATACCGAGCGTGCTTTCCGCCCGTTCGCCGTTAACTCTAGTTCGTGTGTCAAATCAGACATGGCAGCAAACACAACATCATACTCGGCTTATCTCAGCTGCGAGCTGGTCAACGACTACACAATCGCATCTAGTGGGGACATAGTCACAGTATCCGGTAACGACAGGGGTTGCGATTTCCAGCAGAGCTTTCCTGTTGTCAATACGCAGGAGATATACCTGAAGACAACTGTTGACTTTGACTCTTCTGCCGAGGCGCATTACAGTCGCCTGGTTTTCACAGCAGCCAGATACTCCGAATCGGCGAGCGACAACATCGACAACATCGACAACATCAGCGTCATCTCTTGCGCAACTGGGTACCGCCAAGCATCAGGGACTTGCAGAGTCACGCAATCAAAGGGCTCTTCGGCCGTGGTCTCTTTCGCCGAAGTAGGTCAGCCTGATATCAGCCGCCCGAAGCTGTGGATGGTGTTCGAACAGGGCACTCTCGGACCAGTATTAACGTTCAACCTGCAGGCGAAGTGGACTACGTCAGACATGAGCAACTTGGTGCTGTACTATGCGCAGCGAGCGCAGGGTTCGAACTCGCTTGCACCAGAGGCGCTGTTGGAGGCAAGTCCTAAAGTTTTCACGGCCATCTACATGAACGCGGTCGTGATTCATGGCTTCGACTCGCCCCAAAACGTCGAGATGGCCGCCGGGACGGTCTTCATCCCCACGACGCGCCTATTCGTAGTTTGTTGGGTTGCCTACATAATCATCGCCTTCTTGGCTGTCGCGCTGTGCACCGTCATCTTTTTATTTTTCCGTCTTCGAGACGCCCCGTCGATCCTGACCGAGGAGCCTCGGGGGCTGTTGTCGATGGCCGCAATCCTCGGTGGGAGCCAGCTTCTCGTCATCGCCTCGGATACAAGGCAAGAGACGGGGTTCGACGGTGAGATAAGGAAAAGGGGCAAAGCAAGGTCGGATGTAAAGGATAGGAAATGGAGAGCGGCGATGAATCCCGAAACAGGGCACTGGGTTGTAAGAACTGTCCGAAACGACGAGGGTGAGCTCACGGAGCATCTTCTAGAATGATATCAGGTAATGGCAAGAGCGGATTCGTCATTGTCATTGCGCGATTGCGTCTTTGATCACGACATAACATTGAATACTGCTGAATTCGCGCCGGCAGGCGTCAGTAAATTGATGCACTAATTAAGGTTCGGAAACATTACATCCACTTACTAATAAGTTGATCTGGGCCCCGATCGGCAAAACCGATATCATTTGACACTTAGGATAAGGTCCGATATCACGGACCAAGTACCAAAAAACTCAAATCGTGCCGCACTAGGCCAAAAACAGGAGGGTACATCATGATTTTAGTTCTACGTTGCAGAACTTAATTTATATCGGCATAGGCCACGTACTACCCTAGGAAGTGACTTTTTTTCTGTTAATTCTGCTAAATCCCCTGCTTTTCCTATACAAATTATTATCAGGCTCCAGACTTAGGTTGAGTGTCAGAAATAGACTGATAAGGCAGGTACTACTGTTACCTACTGCTGCCAGCGCGCCTGCCTACTACTGCCAGCACCTAGCTGCCAGCGCTTACCCACTGTTACTAGCGCCTACCTACTGTTACCTACTATTACTAGCGACAGTATAGATAGGTAATAGTAAAAAGGCGCTAGCAGCCGGGCGCTAGTTAGAGAGACACAGCTGGCGACAGCTGTCGCAGGGGTCCTGGCAGTACATTTGTTAAATAAACCTTTGACCTTGCATTGAACTCTCGTTAACCCTAACCCTATGTACTTTTATATCGGAGTACGGGCGATATCGCCCTGATATCGGTTTTGCCGATCAGGCCCCTGGTTGACGTCAACGTCGGGTTAAAGCTTTTCGAAGACCTACTATTGAGGAACACCTTGTCCATCTTGTTTCCCGATGGCTGAATGCTACTGCAAGTCACTACTTACACATTGCTCATGAGCCGATGGGTGTTGTCCCTCCACTGATGCTCCTGCCACATACCAAGTATGACAGTGAGATCGAGAGACAAAAGAACCACAAAGGTGCATGTAAAATGCCAGTCTTAAGGTAGTGTAGATATCCATACATAATAAAATCATAATACAGTCAAGAGGGAACAGCATAAGTGTCACACTAAGGCAAGCACGAAGGTCACTATATGTAGCTGCCTACTATAATACTCGGCAGCACATCAACCTTATATCATACAACTCAACCCGTAGAAATAGACATCGTGCCCGTTACTCAGCACAACATAAGGTCTCTAAAAGTAAAACAACACCACAGAGGTATCTAGACATAACTACCCTGGTTACTTATTGGATTCGCTAGGCAAAGTATGACCACAAGCCGAACGGACTCTAGCGTCTGGCGGGCAAGGGGAGGGAACACTGGCCGGGATATGCGATGAAATAAAACACCGTTCAAACCACTATGTCCCTTCGGAAGGGAAAAGAACCATAACACCTGGTCTCCTCTCGCGCGGGCCGTAACTGCGGGACATCTGAGGGTTCCAAAATATTAGACTCTTCTTTTGTGGGCTGTTCCGCCGCCCACGCTTGTGGGGACACCGGCACGACCGAGACACCCTAGCCCCGCAACAAATCGATGACCTATTTCGACTGTGTCAAAACTAGTTCTAGACTTGAGACTATATTAGGTAATTCTAAGCCAAATGTCTGTTTTTCCCTCATGTAAAAAAAGCCTACCGTGAGCAGTCCCGCTTAAACATTTCAGCGAAGGAGAAACTCTGTCAGTTAGACCTATCAAAACTTCAACACGTGGGGATTGGGCTACGTAACAGCACGCCCCCCCAAAAGTCAATTTAATTACATCGTCTAAGTCTTAGAGGAGCGCTTAGTCGTGTCCTATACCCTCAGCAAGCATTAAGAAAAATACTACCTTGGGCTTAGAGGTTGCCACGACGAATGACTAAGTCCGGTATCGGGCTCATAGAATAACGCTAAGGGGAGTTGGTTCATCCAAGAAATGGAGCAGACCACAGGTTTGGGCCCAGACTAGACGTCTTGGGTAAGGCCTCGAGCATCAACTCATACTTAGCTCGTATACCCCAGGTGCGTGCTTTCTCCGACGGGCCCGGTTAGGTCGCCAAGTATCAAGATCTGTTTGCATAGTGCCCGTTGATAGACCTGGAGGTCTAGGTTTCTCTTTGACGGCGTAAAATGACCCACTGGTGGTTTGCAGCTCGGGTGGCTTTTGAGGGGGAAATGAGATCGTGGCCTCGGGCCCAAAGGGTTGAGGCTTTTCCTAGCATGTTCGGCATTTTCTTTCTTATTTCCTCCTCATACAAGTATTCGACTTGCGAGCCCATATTCCTCGCATGCCAGAAGGGACTTCATCCCACGCCCAATACCAGAGACTACCCTGCGGCAGAGCCTTTTCGAAATGGCTGTTGTTGCTATTTCGGAAGTCCAAGGTCCTCGGCAAAACGCCATAGAGTTGAAGACTGGTTCCATGTCGTGTGATGAACTGTCTTGGGCAACAGACTGTCGTGGCCATCCGCGAAGCTGGGGACGGGCGAGAAAGACCTATGATACGTGCTGGGTCATCTTTCTCGAGTTTTACACGTATGAAGAAACACCTGCACTTGTGCCTTGCGCGCTGATGCTGACTCTCATAGGACTACAATAAGCACCGCTGGGGTAAGTCCTCCAACCACAAGTCCTCAGCGAAGACTATACTGACTCTCAAGAAGACACCCGTTGCTGCGCATGTATACCGCGACCTCGGCGTCAGCCCAGTTCTGGCGACTTTCCTGTTTGTTTCGACGTACGATGAGCCGGTACTCCTCCCCAATGGTGCGCCCGTCTTCTAACGTGGAGGACCAGTTATCTCGTGGGCCAAGCAATCGGCGGAGTTTTCCTGCCTCCGTGGTCGGAATCCTTCGGCCGCAAGAAGCCCTACATCGTCAGCACTGCGCTCTACAGCATCTCATGCGTCCTGGTCGCCGCGTGTCCCACCATCCCCGGAATAGTCGTCGGACGCGTTGTGGGCGGGTTCCTCTCCGCCATTCCGGCCATCGTAGCCGCCGGGAGTATTGAGGACTTGTGGGATACCCATGACCGGGTCTGGTGGGTCTTTTGGTGGGCAATGGTGGGCAATATCGGACTGCTGGCTGGAGGTGTCGTAAGCGACTTGATCATCTCCTGTGCCCACTGGTACAGTTGCCTCTATTTCTCCAGACGGTTATCGCGACTTGACTAACAAACCCCTTCAGGACATGGGTTTTCTACACACCAGCAATCGTCAACGCCTGCATGGCCGCGCTTCTTTTCACAATCAAGGAGTCGCGGCCCTCGGTTGTGTTGGCTCGGACTCTTTCGGACAATGAGCGGACAGGCAGCAGTCAGGTCTCCGGAACCAAGCCAGGGAACACCCCATCTCGCGAAAAACTCGATATCGTCCGGCCACTGCGATTCCTTTTCACCGAACCGATCGTCTTCCTCGTGTCAGTTATCAGTGCCATCGCATTTGGTCTGATCTATCTCTTCACGGAAGTACTGCCCATCATTTATGTCTCCATGGGCCTTGACAACGGTTGGAAGAACACGCCCTTCCTCGCTCTGGGCTTAGGGATTATAGCGAGCGGACTCACGCGAATTTACGACTCCCGCACACTTGCCGCCCGATCCGCCAAGGGGTTGCCCATCACCCCAGAGTCAAAGCTCGCCGGGGTTATTATCGGGGCACCCCTTCTGGCCAGCGGCCTTTGGTGCTTTGCTTGGACAATACCGCCGGATGTGCTGCTTCACTGGGCCGTACCAACAGCGGCCCTCGTACCCATCGGGTATGCTGTGAACGAATACGACTACGTGCTGGCTGGGTATCTTACGGATTGTTATGAGACATATGCTGCGAGTGCTTTTGCGGCACTGGGGCTCACACGCGCGCTGCTGTGCGCAACCTTTCCGCTGCTTGGTAGCGTTTTGTTTCACTCTGTCAATCCTAACAAGGCATCATCCATCTTTGCTGTCCTGGCGACAGTGCTTTGCATAGTTCCCCCTCTATTGTTGCGTTACGGACGTCGGCTGAGAAATAGAAGTCCGTTTATAGGCCTTTAAAAGTTATCGATCATCGTCGCTCTGGGCCCTCATAAGCGGTCCGGTGCAGTTCGCTCGGTACATGAATATCACGATACGCAAAGCCCGATACACAGCACCACTGACCTGTACTACATCTCAATTCTTATATAGTATGTGGAGTATCGGGCCCAAATTGGTGTCGTCCTAGTGGTTATGGATGTTTAGCGGAGAAGAGTTATTCTTGTCCTATCATCTCGCTCGACGGAGTCTGAAGACAAATGTGCATAAAGAAAAAAACACCTTTTATGACGCGAAGAGCATTTTGGAAGCATTCGAATAACCCAAGAACGGATATAGCGAGATCTACAATGACTCCATAGTCCTGAGCGCGGCCGAGAAGTTGGAAACGATGATGTGAGCAGCCTTGGCCACCGTCTTCCTATCGTTGACCTCAGCCCTGAACTCCGGCCCTAACATGGTCGTAATGCTATCCCGCTTCGTCACTCGCTTCCTTTCATTCGACTGAGCAGAGGCGGTCTTGGTCTCTGCCTCGGAAGGCAGCCGCCAGTTGGCAGCTTCGTCTCTCAGTAACCTCTCTAGATTCCCCTCGTTGAAAGAGTTCTTAGAATCCGCGATACCGTCAAGGTATCTGAACACCCACTTGGTCTTCCTCTCTTCGTTGGTCAGTACCCCGAATAACAAACACAGGGCCCCGTCTTTCTGGCTCAGGGAGTTGCAGTGCAGGCGCACGAGGGCGCCGTGCGCCTCCGTCGCTCGAAAGGTGGCTGACGACGACGATGAGGAGGCATCGTCCGCCAAGGTCCGCGGGAGTTTGAACTTCTTCATCGCGATGAACCCGGCCATCGAGTCCATGTACCTCGGGATCGCCTCAACACGGTTGAAAACGTCTCCTGCCGATCCCTTGCTGTTGATGATGAGCAGCATGATGGCATACTCTCCGAGATGGAAGTTCGAGTCGTACGGATTGACCTGGACGACATCGAGGTCTCTCCCGGAGGCCTTAGAAGGGACGAATATGTCGTGCACTTCGACCTTGAGGTTCTCCGCCCGCAAGGCGCGATTGTTGGTCCACTGCAGCGCGATGGGGCGCGGGAACTCGCGGACAACGCGATATGTGTCCGTCACCCCGGTCTCCTCTAGCGGGACTCCGATGAGATGGCCATCTTTTGTGGCCGAAGCCAGCACGCCGATGTACTGCGGCGGGCGGAAACCAAAGTTCGAGATACGGATGTCGGCCGGGCGGATCAGCGTGAGCTGTATCGACAGCCCGAAGTTGGTCATGGAGTACGGCACCGGCCTGATCGTGGCATCGTTGGCGGGCTGGTACGCTTGGCCGTTCTTGAAGTTCCGCGGCGAGGGAGCCAGCATGCTGACCCAGGAGCCCGGATCGCTCTCGGTCCACGACCAGGCGAAGAGGGACTGGTCTGTCGAGGTCTTGAGTATCTCCTCCTGCAGCCTCGTGAAGGCCTTTGGGCCTTCGCCGTAGAGGAGCGGCATGTTGATGTCGAAGATGCCGAGCACGCAGTAAGCTAGGTCCTCAACCCGCGTGGTCCGCCGGCAGGATAGCCAGGACATGCGCTCAGCGACGCTCGCGGCGAGGAGGAGCTTCCTGTTCCTTCTGTGCAGGTACTGGCAGTCGATGTTTGTGACGCTCTGTATGGCGTCCGCGAGCGACCTGCGGTTTCCCAAGAGATTCCACTCTGCGGAAAAGAAAAGGACTTCTCGCGGCGCCAGGAGTTCCTGGAGCGTCCAGCCGCGAGCGAACCACCGACTCCGAGACAGGGTCTGATGTTGCTCGCTTTGGTCGCAGTCACTCAGCAACCCTTCAGGGTGTTCAGTATCTGCGAGGTAGGCGTAGCACTTGACAGAGCACTCGTACCAAGCGAACATGGAGTTGATGGCCTCCGAGAGCTCAGCGGAGCTGTCCTTATTGATACAGCATGTGTCAATCCACAGGTAATCCAGCCCGTCGCGGAGCGCTTGCGCCCTGGCGAGCTCGATCTTCTTAAATCCCTGCTTCTCTCTCGCTAACGCAAGATCGTTCCAATCTTGGAAGGTGACTTCCCCGGCGCTCCATGTGTGTGATACAATGGCGTACCGAGGCACGTCGTCACCGTAAAATTCGTCCAAAAATAGCGTGTTGTTGTTGATGAGGCGCATAGTGAACGCCGTGCTGGCATCTTATTCTACGATGAATTGATTACGCCTGAAGTCTATCCGAGGTCGCCCTCTAATCAGACGATCTAGGTGTTGTACGAGCGGGGGCAGCTGAAGAAGAGAGGATCATGTGTTGGCTCCGTTGTCACCCTTTCAGCACCGATCTCTAGCTCTATGGGTTGTGGCAGACCACCGGCTGGCGCCAGCTGCGAGACCCTCGGGGAGCTTGTTACCTCGACGCTGGGGGGATCAACGTCTTTTTATCCATTCCATGCACCGCCTCTATGCAGTCTTGCTTTAATGAAGGCGATTCGAGGGACAGTCAAGGCTTTTCGGAGCTGCCTCGTCTGTGAGTTGGTGTCTCACTCGTAGTCATGAATCCCACTACCCCATCGATCTAGTGGCAACATACCAGTGCAAGGCAGCCTTGAACGGGGCAACCCACTTCCTGAGTCGTAAGTCGTATTAACCGCCTCGCAGATCCATGGTTGCGTATCCAGGGCTTTTCTCTCAGCCCAAAATCTCCATAATTCCACGCAACATACCCGTTGTTGGAGATTGCAACCAAGAAATCATCGTCCACTGCAATACCTCGCCAACCACCCGTCATCAAATATGAGAGATCCTCCTCCTCGGTAAACCAAGGAGAATCTTCGTTGATGACCTGTGTTGATGACTTGTCGGCGACGCAAAGTGATCTGACACCCGATATTCCAACTCCAGTCTTCCAAAACCAGGGCGTACCGGTTGCCTCCTCCATGGTGGTATGGTTTTGTATGTAGTATATGACATCGTTCCAAACGACACCACCCTCACGTTCAGGTAATGAGCAAGACGAGAAGTCCCAAAGTGGCCGGCGCATGCCTTTGAGCTCCTGTGCAGTGCATGAGAATGTCTCGTTGATGGTGTTGAAGTTGATTCGACTAAAAATCATGTTTCGTGGTGTTTCTGCAGACTCCGCACAAGGGGCCTCAGAGTCGACGATGCCGTAGGGTGGGTCTTCGTAATATACGCTAAGGCTGCAAAGTCCATAAGCATTCACCGGCTGACAATAAACTGGGACACAAAAGTCCGATCGGGTGGTCAGACTAGTTTCGTAGCTGAATGTCTGTACGTGCTTTGTATCATTGAATTTTTGAACGATGATTACGAAGCTTTGAGGTTCAGCACGCTCGTAGGCTTCTATATCCGTCTGGGAAGCTTTTCATATCAGATACATGTTAGCCCAAAATCTCACAAAGAAAGTCAATATGTTAAGAAGGCTTACTCTTCACAAGAAAGCCATCCATGAGGTAGAAAATGCTGCTTTTGGTCGGATGGCAAGCAAAGAGCACATTGCTGGAAAAGTTCAGCATTGCAGGGTCCCAGGCGGCGTATAGTGAGGTTTTGAGCATATCGGGCATCTTGAGTTCGATAAGACCGCGTTCCCAACGCCAGAAATGGTATTTTGCTTCGTCTCTGGAAATGACCAACATACACTCTTTGTGGAGGTGGATCCCCTCCTTGACCCCGTACAAGCGGGATGGAAGCACAACCCGCCGGTACTGATTCTTCTCGAGGTGGTAAACAATGCTAACTTGGTTAGCATTGAGGACTAGAATGACACGGCAATGCAAGGGCAGACGAGATCAACTGAGAAAATAAAGCAGAAACATGCAAGTTGGAATGACTTACAGTGATCTTTCTGTTCTATCGTTAGCAAGAGCCAGGAGCTTGTTCGTCAGCGCTGACACGACGAAGTCTTTTTCGCCCCTGACGACTAGATCTGGGGGTGACACCAAAGTCCTGGTCATGCTGCGGATGTCGTCAATGAAGAAGCTGTAAGGGTCCCATTGCCATGCAATCTTCCCATCGCAGTAAGCGTAGCTATAAGGAGCAACCGGCCCTGCTGGAGCGGCTTTGTTCTTGGCGTGTTCAAGAGCGCGATCGTCAAGTTTTAGTGCAGTGCATTCGAGCAGGGAAGAGCCTGACGTGGCGATATGGAGAGACGATATGTATTTTCCTTGTCTACGAGCAGCGGCCTTTGCGGCGAGAGGCCGGAGCAGTGACCAGGGCGATACGTCGGGATGCGACTCGACGAGACCGGCAAAGTGGGCTCGTGCAACGTCGCTGGCAACTATATCGGTCGTCCACGCCCTGCGCCATCCTTTGGAGACGTTTGTGCAGTTGAGGACATCTTGATAATCAAGGCTGGCGGATATTGTGGCAACTATCTCTTCGGGAAGGTCGGGCAGATCTGCAAACTTGGGGGTCGTCTTCCGAACCAGGGATCTCAGGTATAGCAGTTCCCATGGTGAAATGGATTGGACAAGATTTCGCAGGTTAGCTTGTCGCAGGGTAATGTCAGGTGATGCATCGTCGTTGGTTAGCTGTGAGTAACACTCGGCGATGAAGTTCTCGTCTAGATCTGGGCTGCTGTGTCTTCTTTCCTTGGTTAGATGGCCCCCGTCGGACGACGTCATCGTGTAAGCGGAACCGGGGGCAGTGAATGGCTGGAGACACGATGAGGAAACGAGATGATGAAGACTGGATATCAGGAAGTCGCGAAGTCGCGTCGGGCCTACATCTGCATATCTGTACACGTGACAAACGGTTATGCAATTGGGAAGGAAGCTGATGTGAAGTGGCTTATGTCTTATGTCATCAATGATTTAGGTGAAGAAACGTGACTCGACTCTTTGACTGGCCTCCGATCTCGCTTATTTTCGCTTGGTTGTTCCCAGTGAAACGGCGCTGCCAACCTCCCTAAGCTCTCTCGGCAACACCCACCGCTCAGCGTCATGTTCGCTATTAGCTCTGTGCCTGGCGCGCCGTGTCAGTCCTAACCACCAGCCGGACAGCGCAGTCGAGCAGACTTTCAAACAGCCTAGGTGGTGGGTCCCCACCTTCCTTGGCCGTTGCTAGCAAGCACGACATCATCATTCGGTGACAGAGGCGACCAGCTGACGTGCGAAATCGTGACTTGACTCTTGCTACCTACCTACTGTCTCGTCTCCCGGCCCTCCCCTCCTAATTAGTCTCCACCGCCCTCCACCCAGCTCTTCCTCTCTGGCTTCCGTCCACGACATGTCCGGTCTCGCCCTTTTCTACCCTTTTGAGCTTTCCCATGATTCTTTGCTTTAATCCTGCGGCGAGAATGACCTGCGACCGTCTTGTTTCTTCCATCTAATTCGCTTCTCTTGCCTCACTATCTCACTCACTCACCACCGGCCCACGGCGCAATCTCCGAATCGCCAATCGCGTTCCATTCATCCCACCCACACACACAGCTTCCGTGTTGAAGCCATCACCATGGCGCGTGCCTCGAGCCCGCCTACTCTGTCCAGCGACCGGACTGGCGTTGCGACACCTCACGACGATGACGATGCATCCTCCACCATCAGCCGTTTCAGCTCACGATCCTCCCTCGATTCCGAAAGACCCTTGAGGCGAACGCGCCAAAGCCGCCGTGCCGCCAACACCCTACGAGCCATCTCCTTCGTCGCCGCCCTGGTCTCCGCCCTCTGCGCCGGCTCAATCACTGTCTTTTCCATGTACGGCCACATCTTCCAGGAACGCCTGCACTATACCCAGTTCCAAGTCAACGGGCTGGCCATCAGCAGCTCCATCGCCCTCTACCTACCCGTCTCCCTCCTCGGTTACATCTGCGACCGCGTCGGCACCCCGCCCCTCTCCCTTCTGGCCGCTATACTGTTTAGCGGTGGCTACGCCGTGGCTGCAGGGACATATCGGAAGCTTGAGGCGGAGAACCTGGGCGGCCTGCGTGATTATGCTGGAAAGCGTATTGCTGGCGGCGCCGACTGGACCTACCCCCTGATGATCTTCGCCTTTGTCTGTGTTGGCGTCGGGACCTGCTCCATGTACCTTGCCGCCGTTGCGACGTGCGCAAAGAACTTCGGCAAGGGAAAACATCGCGGATTGGCCCTCGCTGTGCCCATTGCTGCCTTCGGGTTGAGCGGCATGTGGCTGAGCCAGCTTGGTAGCCATGTCTTCTACGAGCGTCTACCCGACGGTTCCGTCGGGGACCTCGATGTCTTCCGCTTCTTCATCTTCCTCTCCATTCTTCTGCTAGTTGTCGGTGTCATCGGCACTTTCACGCTAAAGGTCGTCGACGAAGAGGACATCATTGAGGAGGCCGCTGAGGAGCTCGAGCGGAGCGGCCTTCTTGAACGCAGCACCTCCTTCCTCAGCGCTCGCGACCTCGAGCGTAGTAGGACATACGGCTCCATCTCACGCGTTGCCGATCAAGAAGGCAGCGGGCTGCTTGGGCCGGCCGAAGACGACGCCAAACTGATGAAAAAGATGGTGCTCAACGCCGAGACGAGGAGCTTCCTTACCGACAAGACCATGTGGTGCTTCGCATTTGGTTTCCTGTTGATGATTGGGCCCGGAGAGGCCTTCATCAACAACCTCGGCACGGTAATTGGGACCCTGTATCCCCCCACCATGCGCTACGCCGGACATCCGACGTCGCCCGCGACCCACGTTTCCATTGTCGGGATAGCGAGCACCGTCGCTCGTCTGGCCACGGGGACTTTGACGGACCTTCTCGCGCCCTCGCCGCAGACGCAGCACCTGCAGGTTTCCTCGACGCCACCCTTCCTTCGCGGCAGGCCTGCCGTCTCCCGTGTTGCCTTTCTCCTCTTCTTCGCTCTTCTCCTGTCCCTGGGCCTGGTCGCCTTGGCCTCCGGCTTCATCCAGGAACACGGCGAACGTTTCTGGATCGTTTCGGGCTTGATCGGCACGGGCTACGGTGCCGTCTTCAGCCTGACGCCGATCATCATCACTGTCATCTGGGGCGTCGAGAACTTTGCGACCAACTGGGGGATCGTCGCCATGTTCCCCGCCCTGGGGTCGACCTTTTGGGGCCTGGTCTACTCAGCCGTGTACCAGTCGGGCGCGGAAAACTCGCCTCAGCGCGAAGGCGCCGGAGACGCCTTCTGCTACGGCAAGCAGTGCTACGCACCGACGTTCTGGGCCATGGCCATCACTGTGTGGGTAGCATGCGGCATGATCCTCTTCGCCTGGAAGGGCAAGGGGGGGTGGGCACAGCGCGGCATCGTCATTTAAGGCATACAGGGCATCACCTACCAATACACTAACTGCATCATACACATCGGCGTTCGGTCAAGGTCACTGGGTTGGGCTGGGCGTAACATATCTATCAGCATGCATTTATTGGGTATATATCGCATACATAACGTCATGAAACATTCCGGGCCGGTTCTGTCTTTCCTCTCGTGACCTAAAACAAGAAACACGCACGCACGCACGCAAGCAACAAAAACGCTGCTCCGCCTCGCACTGTTTGCCTCAATCACAGCAGCAGAATAGCCAGCACGGTCGCCAATCCCATGACCAAGCCAGCAATCACGGGGGTGGCCGTCATCGTACCCGAGTTCCTCGCGTCGAACTCGCTCATCGTCTTCATGCAGATCCACTGCGAGTAGAGCAGCTTGTCGAACAGCACGCTCATGACGGGGGTATAGCCGTTGAGCCCGCCCGTCGGCCTGGTCGTGCTCCCCTCGCTATCGAGGATAAGCTCGACATCGGTGAGCTTGAGCAAATTGTAGGAAGAGGGCAGGGTCGGGTGGCAGCGATTGTCGTTATCGTCGTCGTCGTTGTCGTCGTCGCCGTCGTCGCCGCTGCCGCCGTCGCCTGGGGCCTGCGCCACCAGCTCGGTGGGGGCGTCGGGCCCGATAATCTCGGCGCCGGTGATGTTGACGGCGCCGGCGATGAGGTTGCAGCGGAAGTTCCTGTCGCGGCGGGTGCGGTCCTCGAGGTACATGGCCATCTCCTGACAGCGTGGCAGGGTCTCGTTCCCGGCGTGGTCGGCGCGGAAGTCGTCGACGTAGCCGGTGATCTCATCCATGCACGACTGCTGCAGCCAAGGGCTGCAGTCGGTGGTGTCGGGGTCGGGGACCTCGTGGGCGATGGGCAGGGTCTGGAAGAGGTGCTGGAAGATGAGGGCGCAGCCCTTGGGGTAGCGGTCCGAGGCGAGGTCGAGGCCGGCGGGGGCGCCAAGGTAGTAGGACTGGGTGTAGATCTGCTTCTTCATCCAGCCGCCCCTGGAGGAGGAGGAACCGCCGCCGCCGCCCTGGACGCTGCCGGCGCCAGCGCCGGCTTGGGCGACTGTGGCGACGGTGAGGGATAGCTTACGAATGTCGGCCATGTCGCTGTCATCGAGGGGGATGTCGATGACCTCAGGGGCGATGCCGACGCGGCGGAGCACGGAGCTGCCGAGGGTGCAGTTGGACTCGCCGACGAGTTCATCGACGGCACCGGCCGGGCAGGAGATGTCGGCGCAGCCCCTCAGTGAGACCTCGGTGAGTATGGGGACCGTCGCCAGGGCGGGGCCCGTGAGGAGGGAGGACCCCATGAGACTCAGAGAGACGAGCCTCATGGCCCTTCTTTTAGTATCGAGCTTGGGGGTCTTGGTTTTTCCCTTCCTCGGAGAGAGGGGAACCAGAGAGGGCCAAGGGACCAAGAAACCCAGAACCACAGCCACGCCCGACCGGGGAACTGTTCACGGCGTCCCCGGTGCACGCGAGTTGCGTATCCGGTGCCGGATTCCCGGGCTCTGGAAGGTGGACGGGGGGGAGAGGGTTGGCACACGGAAGTACGGCAACGTCGGGTAAGGCTCTCTGGGCTAGGCGCCGTGCCGGTTGGTGTGTGTTCGCGGGCGGGGTGTGGGTTTTATTGTTTGAGCGGGAAGAGCGCTCACTGGAGGAGGCTTGGGGGCCAGGGGTGATCTCTTGGGTCCATGGGACGAGAATATGCTTGGGTATGGAGCTTTGAAGGCGAGGTATATGTGCTAGGGAGTTTTAGATATCGCCAACCCGCCTGTCGCCGGCATCTTTCTTGTTCTTGAATTTTTCCAGGTTGGGACGAGCGATTTCGATTTTCTTTGGGGGATGAGAAAATTTTGGGGGAGCGGGGGTGTACATACACGCTCTCATACACACGCATACACACACATACACACACACACACAGAGGGAGAGAGAGAGGGAGAGACAGAGAGACAGAGAGAGAGAGAGAGCGAGAGACAAGGCACTGGGCAGAAGAAAGATGGGCGGTGTCTGGCCCCAGGAGAGGGTCGCGTGGTGCAAACTGATAGGTGCTACAACGGGGTTTTGTCCTTGGCATTGGCCTTGGCACCCTCACCGATTTGTGGCGCCGAGCTCGTCGAATACACGTCACTAAATGTGGTTTCCGGTTCCGCCAGGTTCCGCCCAAGGACTCTCTGAAGGAGGAAGCTTTCATAGTAGAGTGAGGTTTACGGAGGACCGTGTCGAAACGATCTGAGGGAATAGTCGCATGGGACAACGTCAAATCTGAGCTTATGCCATTCGCGGCAAATACGATCACGGAGGAAATAAACATGAATATTATAAAGTTCGGCTGACGGAAGTGTGTACTGAGTAATAACGGGAGCTTGAGTAATTACAGTATGTCATTGGATGACTAGGTAGGTAAAGGGGGCGGGGGCTTACACCCGAATGCTAAAGCCGAACAAGCTTACTCGTGCCCCTGTGCATAGTCAGATCTGCAACGCAACGTCAAGCATTCATTGAATTAAACTCTACTCTGCAGAGCCCAAAATCGCCATCCCACCGAGTTGTGTACAGGTCCCCTGGGAAACGAGGACTGTCTCGGCTCTTCATTTCTTCGCTCCGATTTATCCATATCTACTGTTTGGCCGCTACGTCCAGACCTTTGCTTTGGTCGAGTGGCTGCACATATGGTTCACTGAAGACAGAGTGGAAGAGTACACTCTTCTGAGGGTGTGCCTATAGGGATTGCATTCGCGTGACTGCGGAGTAAATGGCTATGTATAGAATGTTAAGTTATCACCAAACCAAAAGATAAGTCTGAAAAAGTCGTCCCCTTCCCCCTTCCTCTTGCTTCCCTGCATGTGCAGGTATGACACTACTACTATCCTCGGGCTGCCACTTCTTCCAGTTGCGCATTACCGGCGAACCGAGAGTCAAAGTTGTAACGTCGTCCAGGTGATCGCCTATTGTCAGAACCTGGAACAAAGCGTATGAAGCCCTGTCCAAGATGACCTAGTTGCATCGGTACGAGCTCGCTAATGAGAAAAAGCCGTGGCAGTTAGTCTCAAGGCCGAAACTTCAAGGCTTGATGCTTTCCCAATCAAGTCTACAGTGAATTTCAAGGATCAAATGTACGTACCCTTGTCGTTGAAGTTCCAGTTGGAGTCGGCCAGGTTGAAAATACCGGGACTGACAATCCCGCCGATGGAGGCGCCGGTGCAACCGTTGTTCCTGTTTGTGAACGATATGTCAGCTTCTTCGCATGCGGGTGCGCATCTTTGCAAGGTAGACCTACTCCCAGATGGTGCAAGACGTTCCCTGGTCGGGGCCAAGCGAGGTGACAATGTCGTTCCAGCCGTTCTGGAGGTTGTCTGCGATGCAAAATCCCAGGTTAGCATTTAATACTGCCCATTGATCCTTGTGAACCGGCGGATCATCATCGCAGAATCACAGCCCGGGGCAAAATCCCAGAAGGTGTCAGATTTTGGAAGAAGACTTACAGCACTGGCCAGTGTTCGACTCCAAGTTCTCACAACGGCCAGAAAAGTTGGCATCGGCGCAGATGAAAAGATGCGTGATGGCCTGAATCGAGACCTCTGGGGCGTTGCCGACGGGAACGTTGGAGGGCTCGTCCCGGGAGATGACACCAGCAAAGGCGGCGCCAGCCAGAGTGAGGATCGGGAGAAGGAACTGCATTGTGGATTTTCTGGTCTGTAGGACGAGATTGTAGTGATTGATCAGTGGCAATGGTGCTTTTAAAGACTTGGCTGGAGAGCTGGAAGGTTGAGGCTGCTGGTGAGAAGAGAATTGGAAATGGGCACGTTTTGAGAGGGTTTATATATCTCGAGACTCGGTTTTTAATAGCCTATCTCAGATAATATCCATTTCATTAATATTCACAAGATGTACAATCATCAAAGCAGTTGTCCGGCTTCCTCTTCGGCTTTCAGTATACCTGCAAACCGGTCTGATGGTGCTGACATTGCATTGTGAACCCCAACCAAATTACACATCCACTTTCGAGAAAGATTGCAACATCATCAGATGCTGATCTGCATGTAATAGGCTAACAACACATAGAATACGACTTTGTTGATAGTGTTGCGTTAGGTTCCGGCAATACTAACCGCATACGAAAGCATTGACTTACTTCGCTTGGCTGTGGTCAGCACGCTTGCATGAAGTATAGCAGTAGCAATAGCCTATGTAGGTGTCAGGCGCCCGGGGGGGGGGGGGAGCCCCGGGGGCGGACCGGAAGTGGGGCCACGGGCTGCTACACTGTCACCCGGAGGACACGTAAAAGGGGAGTTTGTACGGATAGGAATTCTAGGATGGAAGAAAGGCAGATAGGAATAATCGTCATAATTGACCCCTAGCTACGTTATTAATTGGCTCCTTTACTCGGTGCGATCCCAGCCTCTGACAGTAGGTTCCGGCGTCGATCACACCCATCCCATCCAACGGAATCCTTCTGTCGCCTTAATTAAGTCTTGCCAAATAGAATTCCGATATTAAAGTCTGTTCATATTCAGCCTTTCTCAGCATCTTGAACCCAAAAGAGCCACCGCAACGTTTGCAATGGCACGACTTTTAATGTGAGGATGCGTGCTGGAGACTTGCTGACACTATTCAAGCTAGCCATCATGGTTCGTCTGATGCCACGGTGAATGCAGCTCGAGCTGAACAGCCTAGGTGCTCGGCGTAAGATGCAGGAAGCGCCACATTGTAACGTGGCCGACATCAACAAACGCATCTATAAAACTGGGGCAAAGTGAGACAATAATAATAGCTACGTCTATCGTATTTCATTCTTATTGGAGGAAAATCTGGATTTTTCTTTTCTTCTGAACAACGGCGATTCAAGCGACGTGACACATATGGCTTTTCAAGGTATTACTTATCACCTAGTAACTTGAATGGCTTCAGCCTAATTCGAGTCAGCTCGCCCCTTTCGTCCCCCACAGGGTACACGAGACCAGTAAGCACTTCAGTCAGTCCTCAATTAGGGTCACGATGATTCCGAGATTGCTACTCAATCCGGACAACGATCTCGCCGAGCATATCCTGTCTGGTCTCAACCACCGCGCTGGCGGCATCTTCCAGTTCATCGCCCACATGCTACAATAACGCCAAGTTGCGACATCACTTCAGAGCCCCATGTCAGCGACGACTATGGCGGGAACCTCCTCCCCAAGAAAAATAAGGACGACAAGCGCCGTTGGGTCGACAACAAAGGTGGCAAATGTGCATGCCATCCCGTCAAGGACGACGGCTGCTATGCATTGTAATTACGACCCGTGCTTACACTCCTGCTTCCTCAATCTAGACGGGAGCCTAGTAATTCGCAAAGTTCTCTTGCATCGTCTGAATCGAGCTGAAGCAAGTCATGGCCTATATGGGCTGGCTGGCGCCCTAGTAAAGCTATACGATACGATCGTGACTTGATATCTCGCCAATGCTAGATCATACTACTATAAGCAAACCACTGATAAGTTGACGCGTTTTTATTTCCAATGCCTAGTAGTAACTGAAAGTGGTGAAAAGTAAAATGGACATGAGTCCGCTTGCATTATTTTGGCAAACCACAATGTTCATCACAGCATCCGTACTTCGTGTCAATCAGAAATACAGAGATACCGGCACCAAACATCATCGGCATATGTGCGCCAGTGTTATGTGGATTGACTACAGCCTTTGATCGCAAAACGTACATCTCTACACTTAGCCATCTATGATGAGCTCAACTATTCAACGTACTTGGAGTATGATTGCCTAAATGGCACATGTTGACCAAATCAATAATTTGCGTCACTATACACGATGGAAAATCAATGATTTCAGTTGAGATGCAACACCCAGTGCTCGCTATTTCATAATCATATTTCCCCGCGTTTAGGCGGCAGCGTAGTAAAGAGACAAATGCAACCTGGGATACATAGTCGAAGCTTGCACGTTGTTCCGGGGTGGCCCGTAGCTCGATGCCGATAGCAAACGACACCCCGCCATCGATATTACCAGGCGAAGCCGAGAAAATCGTGTGCGAGCCAAGCGGTATGAATGGTGTTTTCGGGCGCAAAAACTTATAAATCTAAGCATTCCCATCGTTGTTCGTATTGGTTATTTGCTTTAAAGTTGACATTGAATGCATAGTCAATACATCTGTCTGGGGATAGGCAGTCTACCCCACATGCACAAAGGGTGAGGGGTACTTACGGCCAAAACACTGGACTAGTCGGAATTCCGTGGGGGATCGCACTCATCTTTGCATCAACCAAGGGTCTCGTAGATTCCTTACCTGATATTCTCCCAAGGCAAACATCTTTCCTTGATATCACTCTTCATGCTGGGCTGGACGACAAACTTGCCATCCACACGACATAAGAAGTTCCATCTTCCTTCTCTTTGATAGCTTCGCAGCCCTCCACAGCTATGTCCGAACGCCCGACAGAACAGGTGGCTCTCATCGGCCTGGGAGCCATCGGCATCTCATTCGCGGCCCTCTACCTTCGTTACACGGAGTACAGTGTCAGCGTATATGATACTCGGCCTGACCTAGAGGCGCATATCTCAACCGTACTGCCTGGTTACGTCGACTCTGATGACTCCTCGCTAGGAATTTCGCATCTCCGAGAATCCAGACGCCTCAAGATTTGCACCACACTCGAAGAAGCATGTCACAGCGCTACCATTGTTCAGGAGCAAGGGCCCGAGAGCTTGAGTTTCAAGCGTTCCATCTGGCCCAAGATTGAAAGCGCATCGCCTATCAATGCCCATTTCTGGAGCTCAACTTCCGGCATCGCCGCCTCACTACAGAACCAGGACATGATCGACAAGGCTCGTCTGCTTGTCGTTCATCCATTCAACCCGCCACATATACTGCCATTGCTGGAGATCGTTCCTTCTCCGACGACCAGCCCCAAAGAGGTTGATTTTGCCAAGAGATTCTTTGCTGAACTTGGTTCCGGTCATCGCCCAGTGGTGATTCGCAAAGAGCTGCCCGGGTTCGTAGGTAACCGCCTGGCTTTTGCGCTTCTGAGAGAAGCATTTTCCTTGGTTCAGCAAGACGTGGTCAGCGCGCAGGACCTAGACACGATAATGGAAGCGAGTCTAGGACCTCGATGGGCCGTCCAGGGTGTTTTCAAGTCCTATAACCAAGGCGGCGGTGTTGCTGGAATAGAATCGTTTTTGAATAATCTTTCAGGCACCATACAAGATATTTGGGATAGTTCGAAACCTGTAAGGTTTGCCGAAAAAAGCAGAGAGCCATCCCAGAGACACGACGATGGAGATTGGGAGAAGAAGGTTGTGGAACAAACCGTTGAGGCATATGGCATGCCCACTCCTGAACAATTTCAAGAGCGAGATGTAAAACTGAGGAAGGTTTTGGAGGCTCAAAAGAAGTGAACATTGAAGAGTGGTTCCTGTTGTTGTCAGTTCCCAGTTTACCCTGTTTATCATATGCTCTCCAGCGTTGAGTGTTTGGGTTGTTTCGAACTGTAGCAAAATGTCAATCAGAAGGATTTGCTGCACAACTACATGTTAGCATTTTCCGGACTCAAGTCTTTTTCTTGGATATACAGACAAAGCCATTAAGAGGGCATCGGTGGGACACTGCAGCTAATTTACGTACGCGCATGCGTGACTACCGGATAGAAGATTATATTAGGCTGACTTCAATTCATTTAATACGTCTGATGTAAGGCCCGTGAAAATAATTTTTCAGCCTTTTCATCCTAACATATGGTAACGCGTAACTAACATCAAGGCACTCTCGTTGTCTAGCCTGACCACTAATGCCCTTTAGGCAATTTTCTCGTTCTCAGGGTGACAGATTCCCGACCCTGTCCCCCTACGCTCATGATATACCTAGCCTTTCCGGTCTTACCCCTTCCATCCCGTAAAGCCGCAGCTCTTTCAGGAACCAAAGTTACATGGCTACCCTTGCCTTCCTATGTCGTTCCTCATACAGGTCTCTTTCTGACGTCTTGTTGAAGATGATCCTACCTGGATCCGTGGCTAGCAACGTTCTATCAACAGTCCGTCATGTCTAAGCCAATGCAGTTGGCTTCAGACCCGGTTTCAGAGCTATTAGAAGATGAGGGGGACTACCCCGAGCCCAGCACGCCGCTGCTAGAATAAATTGGCTTACCTACGCCAATTGTTTCGACATCTTGTCTGTGGTCAACTCATTGAGAAACTGCGATAGAAGCAAGGTTTTGACGTATGAAAGGGCGACCCTTACATATACACTCAAGTCCGCAGAGCGGATTTAAAATATCAATCAAATCTCAGCTTCGTGGAGGGGTACAAAGCGTGACTCCATCGGGATATTGCGGTACGTAAGTCTGAAGCCCACCCATTCAGCGAAGCATATGCACCATAATGGTTATATACTGAATCAGCCGTGACTGGTTTAAGCTGGCATTTTGGTCACATAGCTTGCAGTAGCTGTTTTATATTCAACAGAAACAACAGGCTGCAAGGCTGCCAGACGCGTTGACCAGTAACATTGTGAACTGGCACAGATAGTCAGTATAGGAAACCATGTACAGGCAGACCTAGTAACGCAGAGCAGTAAGAAGTAAGCAAATGAGGATTAGCAATTAATCACAATCGTCGCATGTTTTCATGTTGATTATACCCGTCAGATGGCCAAACTTATCGCTTCACTTGCCTGAACCCCGACCCAACTGGAAGCACTCGGATAGAACAAGCCGTTCATGCTCCAGCAGTGATCCCGGCGAAGCTCGGAGTTTTGGTCCGGTTATCCCTGCTCACCGGATGACGACCCGCGGCAACACTCCCGACATATCTAGCATCCGTATATTTTGTAGTCAAATGTTACCTGTCGCCTGCAGAGCCAGTTGGGGAGTTCGTTCTTCGGTCCGTTCAATGACACCTTATCTTTAGGCGGGGTAGAAAAGGCTCATTGGAGCCGGCGCCGTTACGCGATTGCAACGTGCCCTGATTCCAGGGAAGGGACTTTTGGGTTCAACACCCACAAGATGATTAAGCATTGCCGCGTCGGGACAAGACATGCTTGTCAGGACGATAAGCGGGCAAGGTTCAACTTCAAGTTCCACCCCCCTTTCCGGGAACAACGGCGCCACCTTACCCCCAAGTTTGGGTCTAGGTAGATAACGCAAACCAACGGACGCATTGCGGAGTAAGTTTCGATAACAGAAGACTGGTGGTACGTTACGGTGGGATATCCCGGTAACCGCATCACGAAAATAGGTGGCTTAGTGTTTTTTCTTGGGATAACTTCTGAAATTGAGTTCAGCTATTTGCCTGATATATAAAGCTTGCCTTTCCGCTGTCCCTGACCAGCCGGCTGCCAGCACCTCGTGATTCGAGAAATCCTGTCGTCACTGCACCGATGAGATGTACTTACTTCGATAAGTGACTGGAAGATTACAGCCGAGGTACAGTCACAAACTTGTCAGTATGGCGGACGATAGCAAGCATGGCACAAACGTCTCTCAGGCGCCGACAGATCGAGGGAACTTCCAAAAAGATCACCAATGGAGCCCCGACCTCTCCCAAGAAAAAGGCGATATGACCGAGAAGCCCCGTCAAAACGGAGACGCAGATGAGGTAGTTGTCGGCGGTTTTGCTCTGGACGAGGACTCGCCTTACGAGGAGGTGCGCGCTGCCGTCCGCAACACCGATGGCGAGGAGGTCGCGAACACGGTTCGGGCATGGATCCTGGGCATGGTCTTCGTGACAATCGGTAGTGGTCTCAATATGTTTCTCAGTATGAGGTACGATGGAACAATGAGCTCAACAATGTAGACCATCTTTTGTTAATCGTGTACCTACAGGAGTCCTGCCATCAACTTTCCATCCATCGTCGTCCAGTTACTGGTGTACCCAATTGGCTGCCTATGGGCCAAGGTCATGCCAACCAAGGTGTTTAACACCTTTGGCGTCCAATGGACCTTTAATCCCGGGCCTTTCACGATTAAAGAGCACGTCGTCATTACCCTCATGTCCAACGTCTCCATTGGCTACGCGTACAGCACCGACGCCCTCCTCGCGCTACAGGGAAAGCCTTTCTACGACATCAACCTGGGATGGGGCTTCCAGCTTCTCTTCACTTTGAGCTCCCAGCTCATCGGGATTGGCCTTGCCGGCCTGTGTCGACGGTTCCTTGTGTGGCCATCAGCTATGATCTGGCCGAACCAATTCGCCAACACATCTCTGTTTTATGCTCTTCACGACAAGAGCAAGAGCGAGGGCACCCACAGCAATGGCTGGATCATCAGCCGCTACCGATACTTCTTTTACGTTCTTGGCGCAATGTTTTGCTACTACTGGATTCCCGGCGTGCTCTGGCAGGGCCTATCCGTTTTTGCCTTCGTCACGTGGATCAAGCCTAATAACATCGTAGTAAACCAGCTATTCGGGGGGTTCACAGGTCTTTCTCTGATCCCAATCACTTTTGACTGGACGTATGTATCTGCGTATCTAGGAGACCCTCTGCTTTCGCCGACGCATACGCACATCAACGTGCTGATTGGACTCTTCACCTTTATCATCATTCCAACAATTGGCATTGCATACTCAGGCGCACTCTTCGCGGAATACTTGCCCATCAACACATCGCAAACATACGATAATACGCAGGGTCGATACAACGTCAGCAAGATCTTGGGCCCGGGGCACACCTTTGACGTCAACAAGTACAAGGAGTACTCCCCCCTCTTCTTGCCGCCCACCTTCGCCCTCAACTACGGCCTATCATTTGCGGCCCTCACCGCGGCGATCGTTCATTGCGTGTTCTTCCATGGCAAGGAGATCTGGTATCGGTTAAAGGCCGCCCGCAATCAGGAAGCAGACATTCACCTGAAGTTGATGCGGAAGTACCGCGACGCGCCGGAGTGGTGGTACGCCGCCCTGCTCGTCATAGCGATTGGGCTTGGACTTGCCACCGCTGAGGGCTACGACTCCCAACTCCCATGGTGGGCGTTTTTCGTTGCCAACTTGCTGGCCATGATTTTCGTCCTCCCGACTTGTACCATTCTGGCCATCTCCAACCTAGGTCTCGCCCTGAATGTCTTATCACCCTTCTTGGCAGGCTTCATGATTCCGGGGAAGCCGATTGGCGTCATGATCTTCAAGGTGTACAGTACCATCACTCTTGGTCAGGCGCAGACGTACACCGGCGACCTGAAGATGGCCCATTATATGAAGATTCCACCCCGTATCACCTTCTGGTGCCAAGTAGTAGCCACAATATGGGCCGTCTTCGTGCAGATTGCGGTAATGAATTGGACGCTGGGTAACATTGAGGACTGCTGCGCACTGTAAGTTGCCATATATTGGTCTCAGTGATAAGTTGAGCCCCTCCCCATCCTAACTTGTTAATAGGTCGCAGCATGCTCACTTTACCTGCCCAAACGGGAGAGCATTCTTCTCTTCTTCGATCGTCTGGGGTGTGATCGGCCCGCAAAGAATGTTCGGTGCCGGCTCCATCTACCAATATTTCAACATATTCTGGCTCATCGGAGCATGCTTGCCCATTGTATTCTATGTGCTGGCCAAGGTTCTCAATCTCAAATTCGCCAAGACACTCCATGCACCAGTCATGCTTGGCGCCATGGGATGGCTGCCACCAGCAACGCCCTTGAGCTTCTCGAGCTGGGCCATTGTCGGCCTCATATTCAACCATGGCATCCGTAAGAGGTTCCGCGGTTGGTGGCAGACGTACAATTACATCACCGCGGCTGCGCTGGACGCGGGTCTCATTATCAGTACGATCGTTATCTTCTTTGCGATCACGTTCCCCAACGTCACGATACCGCAGTGGTGGGGAAATGTCGATGTTTACAACACCTTGGTAAGTTCCGATAGGCGCATCGCCGTGCTGACCCCATGATTGTGAAGCTTTGCTGTCAATCCCCTTCATGGAGAGCTCATTTTGGACTGACCGTGCCTCGCATGCAGGACTCCACCTACGGCGCCATTCTGAAGACGGTAGGGGAGAATCAGACTTTTGGCCCGGCCAGCTGGTGAAGGATCGTGAATCACACTCTGCATGACGATGCGGGCCGCTGCGGTTAGCGCATTCGATGGGAAGCATCGATTGCTGCCCAAGATGCGACCCAAGCAGCCGCAACGAGGAGAGCGATCAGAAATGAATTCCCTCGAACCGTCACCCTCCGCTCGGTATCAATAAAACAAGTTGGAGATAATGAGAGAGAGAAAAGAAAAAAAGTCGAACTTTGCGGTTTGATCATTTCATTTCTGTACATTTATTTTTTGGTTGTCGTCTATTGCCAATACTGATAAATCAAAGCAGTTAAAACAAAATATAATCGTACTCCGTGAATGCTAGTGGATTCTCGTTTCGTTGTTTGTTGTTGATGTAGTTGCGGCGATGAAAAGGCATTCGATGCATGGAATCATGATAGGTGTCATAACAGAATATAAAAAATAAAAAAAAAACCACATTGGAGCGAGCAGCCCTTTCAGGCACCCGAGACCGACCCTGGACCAACGCTGCTTAGCCTCCCGGAAAATAAGCCCGATTTAAAGATGCGTTTCTTCCCTCCCTTGTCGGACTTCAGTCCATTTTGGCCGTAGCGACGTCGTACATGGACCCCGTCTCGTGCTCGGAATGGCGATGACTGCGTGATCGCGGGAGGTCGATGCGTTGCCGGTACGGCCGGGAAGCCCCATCGACGTGCTGGTCGGACATTTTCCTCGGGAGATCTTCGCCTCTCAGCGGAGGGACTTCCCTGCGTGAATGTCTCCTCTCTCTCGAGGCGTAGGAGCGGATCGACGACGCATCGTCCCGCGGGGGCGAAGGCTGCTGGATCGGCATCGGGGAATCCATCGGAGGTAGTGGTGGAGCAGGAGGGGGCGGGGGAGGCATCTCTGCGCTGATGAGGGATTCTGGCTGTCGCTTTTCGATGACGGAGGCGGTCTCGTCAGGCATTAGGAAGACGTCGGGATGGTCGGGGTCGCTCTCACCCTCGGGTTCGTCGTCGTCCTGACTGCCGCCGTTCACAACGCTGGCCTCGAGCATCGCGCCCTTCTTATCGACGAGCTTGCCTTCGCGGTACTGCTCCAACGCCTTCTTGAGGACGTGTCGCATGACGGCCTTGTTCACGTTCCTCCGAACACGGTCGAAGTACCTGGTAACGTCGCCTATGACCATGACCTGGGCATCGTGGTCGATCTCGAGCACGTCGGCGTAGTTCGCGCGGGAGTTCTCCTTGACGCGGAACTTGCCTGGGCGCAACTGCATGCCGACCGGCGAGAAGGGGAGTCGGTCAAAGGGCGGCGTGCGGTCATTTTCATCAAAGACGTAGCCCTGCTGGCTCGAGTCGATTCCGGGCTTCTGAAAATCGTTCTTGGTGGGGGTGGAGATTGGCCTGGGTTGGTTCACAGTCGGAGATTAGCGACATTTGCCGAGGAGGGGGAGGGCGTGCGCGATGAGGGGTAGAAAGGGCGTAGAGGCCAACATCGTCAACCCATTAGGGACCGCGAGAGCGAACGGAAGCTGGAGAACTTACACACACACGCAGTGATGCGGAAAGGTGTCGCTATGTCGTAGGACGATGAAGCGAGTGTAGCCAAGGCATTTCCACTCCCACTCAAACTCGTGCGAGTCGGCCCAGAGGAACTCGAAGACGTCTCCCACCTCGCACCTCGAAGCCGGGCCGATGTCGTAGCCTTTGCGAGCTATGTCATTGTCTCAGTTGTTAGCGAAACAAAAACGCCAGTCGCATGACGATGGCAAAACCAGCAGATAGATCGCCGGCCATCCCGCGGGCTTATGTGGGTGGTTTGGACTCACCCAGAGGGTGCTCATACGAGCTGTCGTGCGTGCCTATGGATGCATCGTCCCCGTTCCCCGAGTCACTCTTGGTGCTCTTGGTACTCTTACTCCTGAAAGTCGAAAAATCTCGGTTCCCGATCACCATCTCTTGCCACACATCCCAGAAACAAGAAAAGAGGAAGGAAGGTCAAAGGGAGAGGGATCAAAAGGTGTTGCTTAAGGGTTCAACAGTAGTCTGGCGGGGGAGAGTTCAGGAGAGACGATGGGTCATTGCAGCATGACAGGACTGGGGGAGGGCCAGATGAGCGGTGGGATGATGCAGTACACTAGTTGTGTTAACCCAACCCCGTGAGAGCTACGAACAGACGAAAACAAAGCTGGGGCTGCTGACTGGACTGCGTCTTCCTGGGGCCACCTTGGACAGCGTGAAGATAGTCAAGGCAGGGCGAGCAGAAAGGAGGGAGCGAGGCGAGGGTCGTGAAGAGCGGTCGGTCTCGTCTCACCTCGTCTCGTCTCGTCAAACGGGTGACCCGTTGGCAAGACCAGCACCGCAACCCAGTTGCTCCCTCTTTTCCCGCCACGTCGCTAAAATGGATCATGCGTGGTGTATGATGCCCAACCTCCACCGCCATGCGTCGTCTGCGATATCAATGGCTGCGGTGAGGGCTTCTGTCCCCACCCGCCGCCATTCCAACCAGACATGAGTTGTTCCAGAGCCCCCCAAGGGCATGCTTGGGAATCCGCAGCGCGGGTCGGGGGGGGACGGGACCCGTCACCGCCATTTCGGGACGGAACATTCGCCGGCATTCCGGGTGCTGATCAATCATTCTTTATTGCCTTATCGTTGTAAGGCAGAGACAGAGCAAAATATGTGACCCCTTTAAAGCCCTCGTGCGCGCGGGGGGGACTCAACGCTTGGCATGCGTTTCCAATAGCTGTTTCTTGATAAGGCGTGGTAAAGCCAAACCACGATGTCCCTTTGCCTTGAACCAGCATAGTTGAGGGGGTGCGGGTGCAGCCGCCGTGCTAATTATCGGCTGAAGAGGGGTTGGTGCGCCTATTAATAGGACTAACCTGATGGTCCCTTGCGTAGGAAAGTTCCGATCGAAGGAAAATCAAGATCTTGGGCGAGCGTGCAATATACGAGACAGCCGAGCCATCCCAGTGCCCGAGGAATGCCTGTTGCAGTCAAAAGTTCACGATGAATAGCTTCTCTCCTTCCATTTCACATGAGAAGTTGCTACCTGACTTGCCTAGCAATGTCGTGTGATCCGATCTGTATCGGTGCCTGAATGCTTGCCCAACTCTGTCGCACAACGCTCTGCAGTGACCAGGGTCTCACCTAACCGAGATAGATGTGTTGAACAACGCAACTGGGCTGTCAAGTGTGTTGTTGATTGTGTCATCCGCAAAATCCCAAATTGAGAGCATTTGTACGATATACATACTAACCAAGCCAAGACCAGGAGGTGATGGAGAGAGACCCCCCTCCATTCCAATCCGGCTCGTCTCTCCCGGCCTGACTGGTTTATCTTCCTCTCACGTCCCTCACGTCTCCGATTTTGATGATTCCTAGCACAAGACGACCTGATCGCCGCTACCGGACGGACATTGGGCATTATGTCGTTGAATAATGACTATTCCTCATGGCCGAGATGATCAAGGACCGTGAGCCGTGAGATATATCAGCTCTGCTGATTCCACCTTGCATCCTCCAATCTTGGCAGATAGGCAAAGATTCTCCTTTGGAAGTCCCGGCAGTGGCATCATTCCCAGAGACCTCAAGCGAGATTCGAGGTGATAACATTTTGTCATGACCAGGGAAATCGAGGGAAAATAGCCCACATCGATTGTGAAATAAACATCTCCCGCAAACAGTTTTTCAGCTTGATGGCTGCGGGTGCCAATCTTTGCAAACACTGTTTTATAAGCCTCTAGATGCTTGGAATAATCATAATCATCGCCTCCGAAGGCTGTATTAAGCCAAATCCGACAGGACTCGTAACGTAATGACAGAAAGAAATTCAATATGTCAATTGCTTTTTTAACCTGCTGACTGGGTTCGTCCACCGGCGAGGAAGGGCGAGTTCGGTAGTCGTCATATAGAGATTTCCATATGTCCAGTGATACTTCGAGGCGGGCCTGTTCAGCTAACAGTTTTGGAGGCACCAGCGTGCGTTTTTCTGGCCGTCGGCGGTAAATGTCACCATTACGCACAAGCCGTAATGTACGAATGAGAATATCATCAATCATGACTTGAGCATCGCACATCGTCATAAAGCTGGTAGGCATGGGATGTTCCAGTCCTTGTAGGTCCGGGAAGGCTTCTGGGTTGTCTCCGTGTACAAACGCGACAACACTTACTCGTTTGAACAGGGGCAGGAGATGCTCCCGGGTCCACGCGTAGTTGGTGACGGTGTGCTTCATAAGCTGGAAGCCGTGTTTGCAATGTGTCATGGCGGCGTCCCGGTTTCTCTGGATAAGCTCGACGGTGATGAAAAGAAGACAAACAAGCAGAACCACCGGCTGGCGTTGTTGTAATGTGTCCAATTTCATGCTCCTCAGGTCGTGAATTGCAGCGTTGTAGTGCTGTAGAGCAAAATCCGCATCCTGGATGCGTAACTGTTCGCCTTCCCTGGTGCGATGCTGTAGCCATTCGGCGATAGAGCTGATAGAGATTACAGCGTGACGTGCGGCAGGTTCGATACTGGCGAATTGCATGACCAACTTAGGCCAGAACTGGGGGCCGATAGCCCCCGACATGAACGGGGCCGCTTCTTGACAGAAGTACTGCAGGGCTCGGCCTTCTCCGGGCTTGCTTGCGCCAGGGAAGACTCGATACGGACGACAATGTTGGGGCTCGGAGCTACTAGCTGGAATGTAGCCGTCGCAGCGGCGACCGGCGGCCGTGCAGCGGTTACACGACGGCTTCGCTTCGTCGCACTTGACCCTGCGGATTCTAAGGGCAATGGATTAGGCCGTTGTTCCATTTAGAGACTTTCCACGCCCAAGTAAGTCTTCGAAGTGTACTCCGTAGAACCTTACTAAAACCACACGGCTTGATTAAACTCACTTGCAAGTGATGCACCCTGTTCTAGCCTTTCGGTTGCCCTTTCTGGCCATTGCTGATCTTTTCACAGGCTGCAGACCCCACAAGCCGGCGCTATCCCGTAAGCCAAACTGTCACAGTAACTGCGGCGGCTACGCTGTCTTGAGGGCGTGAACGAAGTATCGCTTGAACATTGAACGGCGAGAAGAGTTCGATCAAAGGCCAAGAAATATGTGCATGGAAAATAGCCATATCTGAGGGTCTTCGGCTTGTTATGGCTCCCATGGTTCTGCATGACATCGAGGGCTAGCCCCAGGGTGTGTGGGATGGCCGAAGGAGTCGACCATCTCTTTTCATTCCTTGCTGCCTAGGCCAAGTGGACCAGCGGTTCCCGGTACCAGTGTCAATTAGCATCAGAGATCGATTTCTCGAAATATCGAGATCGGGTCAGCGAAATCCTGATATCGAGACAAAAATCAAGCCAGAGACGGAGAGATAAAACCAAGAAACTCGTCGCCGTACTGGGGCTTGGCGGAAATATGATGGGGTTTTGGCTCGGTTGTCTTGACTAAAGCTTTGGTACCAATTTTGACATGGTACCTTGGTTATCTATGGTTTCTGTTGGTTTCACCAGGATAGTGATACGGTTAACCGTACGTATCAATAGGCAGTGACGAATAATAGGGGTAAATACTGGTTCTGAATTATGCGTAAAGAAGGAAAACTATTATGGGATTACGCAGCGAATTCACTGCGTAATATCCCTGTGGATCTAGTAGATCTATAGCGAATTAGCTGTAGTTATTCCGACTGATTAGCGTTAATCTATATTACTAATATCTAGGCAATAGTTAATATTATAACACTAGTAACCTTCTAAAGTGCTATAAATTATCCCTATTTTCTAGTTATTTATAAAGGGCCTAAAAACATAATAAAAATAAAAGGCTAAAAAGTATTTAATACTTTTTATATATATAATTTATTATATATATAAAACCTATTTATTTATTTATATCTCTAATTAACTACTATTAATTAACTGCTTTAGCGCTTTATTAGGTAATACCTTTATAAATCTATTTACTAGGTTATCCTCTCCTTATATTTATTAGATCTTATAGATTTTATATTACTTATATAACTAATAAAGCACTATAATATTAATTATAAGTTACTTCTCCTTAGTAGTACTAAGCTTTATAAAGTACTTATAGAGGGAGTATAAGTTAGTATAAAGAATTATTAGGATTTATAGTAACTTAAAGTAGTTAGTAATTATTATAAGTATAGTGCTAATTATATAAGTAATATTAGTACTAGTAACTATACTATAGACTTTAGAGGCTAGTATACTATATATAACTCTTTTATACTTTATTAAGCTAAAGTAAATAATATTACTAGTAAGTATAAATTTCTTATTATTAGTAGTAGGTTATATAACGTTACTTTTATTAGTAAGTATAATAATAAAGCTAAGTTATAAGGTAAAATTATAGTTATTTATAAATAAGCTGTTAATAAAGATAAAAAGCTTTATAGTTATAAGGTTAATTAGCTAAAAAAGTAGGCTGTAGTTAAAGTAACTTATTTACTACTTAATCTAGTAGTTAAGAGCCTTAATCTCCTCCTTTATAGGCTTTTAGTGTTATATAGTAACTAAATAGTTAAAGTAAGCCTTAGGTTAGTATATTAACGTAATATACGCCTTATAGGCCTTTTACTAAATAAAGTCTTACTTAATAGTAAGTAAATTTATATTAATAGGCTAGAGCTTCTTACCTTAATCTTTTTAGTAAAAATTTATTTTACTATTATAGCTAAGGGAAAGCATACTACTATTAAAGGTAATAAAATTATTAATAGTTAATAGTTACTTAGGCTTTATAGTAAAAGTTACCTTCTTAAGCTTCTTCTCCTTATAGGTAGAGAATTTATTATCTATAAGGCTAATTATATTATCTATTTATATACTAATAAGGCTAAAATCCTTATTATTAGCTAATAAAATAAGTAGGTAGAGGTTAAAAGTTAATAAATTTATTTAGAGATTCTCTTTATAGTAGTAGTTATATATAGCCTACTAGTAGGTGCCTGCCTTAGTAATACTATAAAGTAGCTTTATTACCTTTATAATAAAGTTACTAAGGTAAAAGTAGTAAATTTATATAAGAAGTCTTATAAAAATAACGTAGTTAAGTAGTATTATAGATTAGGTATACGCCTAGGTAATATTACGTAACTAGAGGTAAAATTATTAGAAGTAAGAATATCTCTAAGTATTCTTATACTTCTTTATCTTATATTTCCTCTATTATAGAGGTTATATATATATAAGATATATATATTAATAATCTACTTACTTAGTAGATTAATATATATATTAATTACATAAGCATGTCTAATTATGTAATTAACTAAAGATTAGAGAAGGTACTAGAATGTCTAAGATCTCTCTAGATTATACCTTCTACCTCTGTTATTCCTATAAGGTTATTGTTTTAAGTTAGGGTTATTTACTTAAGGTTATTATGTTACGTAACTAAGGGTTAATTTATAAGCAGCTTACGTAAGTATAAAATATTCTAGTAAGCTGTATAGGTCTATATAAGGGCTAGAATTCTTCCTGTTTCTAGTTTCCTTTTCTTCTCTCTCTAAGCAAGTAAATAGTTAATAATCTAACTACTATACTCTCTTTTAACTATATATCCTTATATCCTCTATTTATCTACCCTAGGTATAAGCATTTATATCTCCCTTTTATCTTATATTCTTACTTCTATAGGATATATCTTTATATAAGAGATATACTCTCTTATATTCTCCTAAGCTAGAATTCTCTATCTAAGAGACTAGCTTACCTATTATACTAACAGGTTATAAGCCTAGGTAATATACCTAGGGTATCTTTATTACTATAAGAGTTATATATACTCTTAAGTAGCCTATTTATTTATCTATTTATAAAGTAGATCCCTTATACTATCTTTTCTTTATAAGAATATTAAGGTAGAAAAAGTAAGCCCTTAGTATCTCTTATAACTAAGAGAAGTATTAAATATCTACTATAGATAAAGGCAGTATAAGTCCTACTATAGGCAGCATAAGGTCCTTTATCTAAGAGGTAGCATAAGTCTTAATAGCAGCTATAAAATCCTCTAGCCGCCTATATATCTTATATATATAAAGATATATATTTATAAAGAGGCAGAAAAAGTAAGACCTCTATAGGTTATAAGAATATCTATTTAAATCTAGTAAAATACTAGAAAAAATAGCAGATATTATTAAGGCTACTACAGGCTGTTTATTACCTCTAGAACAACGTCTCTAGGGTATAAAGAATTAGAATTCCTAGATTACTTCTATTTATCTCTTTTTTAAGCTATTAAAGCTTAATACTTATTTTAAAGAAAAGATAAGATATAAGGATATCTCTAAAGAATAAAAAACATAAGCCTTATTAATTATAAAGTAGAATCTTGAAAAAGATCCCTTATCTTTAGTATTTAATTTAAAGGATCCTAAGGATACTTTAAATATACTAAAATTATCCTATAAGGGAACAGGCCCTGTTCTAAGGTAACAATTATACTTAGAATTTTACGCTATTAAATTAGAGAATTATAATACTTTAAATAAGTTTATTAGCTTTTTTAAAGGTTATATCTCTAAATTAAATAACGTAGGGGCTAAAATAGAAGATATAGACTAAAAAACGGTCTTTATAGCTACTTTAAGTAGCTATTTTCCTGTTTAGGCAGAAAGATAAAGAAGTGCTTTAAGAACTAAAGAGCCTCCTTCTCTAGAAGCCCTTATTAACAATATATTAAACAAAAACTAGCATAAAAATAATACGCCTATATCTAATAATTATAGTAAAAATAATAACTTTTCTAATAAAGGTAATTCTACTAAAGAATATAAGAATCCCTTTAATAAGGATAAAAAACCTTATAAGTAGGGAAATAAAGGGTATAAAAGACCTAAAGAAAAGGTTAATAACCTAGATTTAAACCTACAGCCTTTTAAAGGCAAAGAAAGGGCAACTTTTATTATAAACTAACAAGCTAACTAGCCTCTAGAAGAGGATATTTAAGAAGGTAAATATTACACTTATAAGGCCTATTATAACTATTTAAACTAAAGGAACAAATAGTTATATGATATAGGTTTAACAGTCTATATATTAAATAATAAGGACTATTTCCTAGACCTATTAACTAAAGAAGATATTCCTTTAGTTAATATAGAAGCAGGACCTATTAAACCTAAAGGAATAGGAACTATTTTACTTCCTATTTACTTTAAGGGGGAAATTAATTATATAAGGTTAAAAAATACCTTATATATACTAGAATTTCCTATATCTATATTTTTAGGCCTTTTACACTATAAAGGAGGTAGATTCCTTATTAATTAGAATCTCTATAATAGTAATAAAGAACCTTTTGTAAATATTAATATTATAAAAAGAGGTTTCTACTTAAATATTACTTATACTCCTAAAAATAATCTTCTATATAATATAGAAGATAATAGCCCTTCTTTATCTCTAGAAAATACTAGAGAAAATATATCTTTTAATATAGAAGATAATACCTCTATAAATTAAGAAAAAGAAGAGGTATTTACTATAACAGAAGAATAGCATTAAAATTAGGTTATCCTTCTTATCCTTACTTAGTTAAAACAGCTAAGTTAACTAAGGGAATTCCTTTATAAAAATTAAAAGAAGAGGACCTATACTGTCCTAACTATATAAGCTCTAAGTTAACTAGGCAACAGCCTAAAATTAACTATAATAGAGCTACTTTTCCCTTAGAAAAAGTATATATAGATACTCTTAAAATTACCCCTATATTTATTAATAGAAATAACTACGCTATTCTATTTACAGATAATTATTCTAGCCTTAGAGATATTAAATTCTCTAAGAATAAAGAAGATATAATTAATATCTTAAAAAATAAGCTAGAATATTATAAAAATTAGGGGTATAATTATCCTAAGCGTCTACGCTTAGATAACAGAACTAAATTTAATATAGGAGAATTATCTACCTATATTAAAGAAAAAGGGATTATATTAGAACCCTCTACTTCTTATACGCTAGAGTTAAACAGAATAGTAGAAAGAACAAATAGAGCTATTCTAGATAGATCTAGGACTATTATAGCAGCAAATAACTTACCTAAGTTTCTATAGGATATTATTCTTAAAGAAACTACTAAGTTATTAAATTATACTGCTATAAGAAGACTAGAAAAGACCCCTATTAAGGCTTTTCTAGATTACTTTTATCCTAATAAGGATAATAAGCCTGATTTATTTAATTTAAAGAAAATAGGCTCTAAGGTCTTAGTTTATAGACCTAAAGAAAAGCGTATCTAGTTAGATAAACTAAATATCTATATAGAAGAAGGTATTTATTTATCTACAGAAGGAAATAATATATATAATATATATATTCCTTCTAGGCCTTATAGGTCCTCTATAGTAAGGACCTTACATATTAAATTTATAGAAAGTACTATAAGAGAGGGAGAAAAAACTACTATTCCTTCTAGTACTTCTATAAATAAGGAAATTATTCCTTCTTCTAATATAGAGGTTAGATTACCTTCTATATCTAAAGAAGAAAAGGATAAATATAAGGCCTATAATAATACTATAGAACAAAACTATAGTATTAAACCTCTAGAGCCTATTACTCTAAAACAAGCTCTAAAAGGACCTAATAAAGACCTCTAGCTAGAAGCTATATATAAAGAAATAGCTACTATTATAGAAAGAGGCACTTTAAAAGCAGTAGATTCTAAAGAAGCATATAAGTCTTCTAGGGTACCTTTAACTGCTAAATAGGTCTTTAAGAAAAAATTCAATATTAATAGTAATATTAATAAATATAAGGCCTAATTATATATTAGAGGTTTCTAGTAAAAATACAGGCTGGATTACTTTTAAACCTTTACTATAAGTAGTAACCCTACTACTTATAGGGTACTATTAGCTATAGCAGCAGCCTTAGATTAGGAAATCTAACAAATTAATATTATTAGAGCCTTTCTATATAGGGATTTAGAAGAAGAGGTATATATAGACCCTTCTAATATCTCTTTATCTCTAAGCAACCTAAAAAGCGGGCCTGCCACTTGGTTGTGACGGAATTGGCCTTAAGTATAAATGTTGCTGGATTGACATTCTAACAGCCCCCTTTAAGGGCATTTCCGGAATTGACCTTACCCGGCTGGTCTGTGCGCCTGCCTGTTTTGGACTCACGGTCGCACGCGCCTGCACTTTTAAGACTTACGGCGCCAAACGCGAATTGAACGCGCACCCCTTAGCTCATGTGGGGTAATGAATGTGGTGGCCTAACCACTGAGGTATCTGGGCTTATAACCTCTAAGTAACCTAAAAAGCAGGCCTACTACTTAGTTGTAACGGAATTAGCCTTAAGTATAAATGTTACTAGATTAACATTCTAATATTATCTAATTTCTTTAATAAATACCCTAATTTAAATACTATAAATTAGGAAAATAATAAGAATTAGATATTATTACTTTTAAAGGCTTTATATAGCCTTAAATAAGCTTCTAGGTAGTAGTAGTTAAAAATTAAATCTATATTAAAAGATATAGGTTTTATATCTTTAAAATCTAATAAAGCTACTTATTATAACTAGAATAAAAATAATTCTTATTATATTACTACCTATATTAATAATTTTCTTATACTTAATAAAGATATTAAGTATATAGAAAATATAAAAGGTAAAATCTCTAAATATATAGAGATTTAAGACCTAGGTAAAGTTTCTAAATTTCTAGGGCTTTATATAACAAAAGATAAATCTAGAAGATCTATAACTATCTCTTAAGCCTATTATATCTAATAACTTCTAGAAAGATTTAATCTACTAGAAGTAAAAAGAAATAATATACTCTAAGTAACCTAAAAAGCAGGCCTGCCACTTAGTTGTGACAGAATTAGCCTTAAGTATAAATGTTGCTGGATTGACATTCTAATAGCCCCCTTTAAGGGTATTTTTGGAATTGACCTTACCTGGCTGGTCTGTGCGCCTGCCTGTTTTGGACTTACGGTCGCACGCGCCTGCACTTTTAAGACTTACGGCGCTAAATGCGAATTGAACGCGCACCCCTTAGCTTATGTGGGGTAATGAATGTGGTGGCCTAACCACTGAGGCATCTGGGCTTATAACCTCTAAGTAACCTAAAAAGCGGGCCTGCCACTTGGTTGTGACGGAATTGGCCTTAAGTATGAATGTTGCTGGATTGACATTCTAACATATACCTATATCTCTAGGTATATTAAGTAGCCCTCTAGGTAACAAATTAGAAGTTTATACTCCTTCTAAGGACCTATTAAAGGAATATTAACGCCTTATAGGTTCCCTTATATACGCTATGTTTATAACTAGGCCTAATATAGCCTATAGCGTATCCTTTACCTCTTATTACCTCTATAACCTAATAGAATTCCTACTTAAGCAAGGAAAAGGTATTTTAAAATATTTAAAAGAGACTATTAATTATAATATTACTTATTAAGGTAATATAGATATTAATAACTCTAATAATACCCTTAATCTAGTAGGATATACTAATTCTAACTAGGTAAGTTATAAAGAAACTAGAAAATCTACTTCTAGTTATATCTTTACCTTATTAGGGGGTCCTATTAGTTAGAAATCTAAAAAACAGTTAACTATATCCCTATCTACTACTAAGGCTGAATTTAATAGCCTATAGGAAGCTATTAAGGAGGCAGTCTAGCTAAAAGGCTTATTATCTAAAATAGGGTATAATATAACCCCTATAAATATTAAAACAGATAATAATACAGCCTTAAGCTTAGCCTATAACCCTGAATATTATTAGAGGACTAAGCATACTGCCTTATACTACTACTATACTTGTTAAGAAGTCAAAAATAGTAATATAGAAGTAGAATATATTCCTACTTCTTCTATGCCTACAGATAGCTTAACAAAACCCCTTCCTAGGGTTAAATTTTAAGAATTTGTTAAGCTTATAGGCCTATTTAATAATAATAAGCCTATATAATATACCTATATATATAGTATATTTTTCCTACTATTATTAGGATTTTTTATTAATAAGTTATTATACTTATTAATATTTACCCTATACGCTACTGCGTAACTCCAGGGTAACTCTTTTTCACTTAACCACTTTTACTCTATAATAGAGCAAAAGAGGGAGTATTAGAAGTAAGAATATCTCTAAGTATTCTTATACTTCTTTATCTTATATTTCCTCTATTATAGAGGTTATATATATATAAGATATATATATTTATAATCTACTTACTTAGTAGATTAAGATATATATTAATTACGTAAGTATGTCTAATTACGTAATTAACCGAAGATTAGAGAAGGTACTAGAATGTCTAAGATCTCTCTAGATCATACCTTCTACCTCTGTTATTCCTATAAGGTTATTATTTTAAGTTAGGGTTATTTACTTAAGGTTATTATGTTACGTAACTAAGGGTTAATTTATAAGCAGCTTACGTAAGTATAGAATATTCTAGTAAGCTGTATAGGTCTATATAAGGGCTAGAATTCTTCCTGTTTCTAGTTTCCTTTCCTTCTCTCTCTAAGCAAGCAAATAGTTAATAATCTAACTACTATACTCTCTTTTAACTATATATCCTTATATTCTCTATTTATCTACCCTAGGTATAAGCATTTATATCTCCCTTTTATCCTATATTCTTACTTCTATAGGATATATCTTTATATAAGAAATATACTCTCTTATATTCTCCTAAGCTAGAATTCTCTATCTAAGAGACTAGCTTACCTGTTATGCTAACAAAAATCTATATTATAAAAGTAAAGAGGTAAGTGTTACACTTTAGTATAGGAAAATAAGATATAATATTTAATAATCCTTTTTAACTAATATATATAATAAGTAAGCGCGCTAGATAAGTAAGTATACTACTAAACTATAACTATCTAACTATCTAACCTTTCCTTTTTATTTCTCTACTAATAATAATAAAATTAACTTATAATAAAGCCTAGGTATAGCTAGCTGTCTAAGCGTATAAAAAAGATCTAAAACTTAGTATTTAAGCTATAGTAAAGATATATAACGTTAGTTATAATTTAGTAACACGTTAATTAAAAAGCATACTATTATAACGTAATATTATACCTAACTTATAGAATTTAATAGAACTTAAAGAGAGGAAGCTAGTTAAGTTTATTCTTAACCTAGATTCCTAATTATTTCCTCCCTACCTTAGTAGTGTTAAAGAAATAGCTAATTAACTACTTACTAACTATAACATACCTCTAGTTAGTAAGCGCTAGGCCTTAAACTTTATTAAATAAACACTAGAGCTCTAAATACGTTTTTTTTATAAGTATAACTACAAGAGGGCTTAATATAAAGATCTAGATATAATAAACATATAGTTTTACCTTATAGTAAATATAATTATAAAATATAGTATTATAAAGTCTAATATTTATAACTTTAATAAGACTAGCTTTATAATAGGCTAGATTATATCTAAAATAGTTATTATAAGCTTTAAAAGACGTTTAAATATAAAAATAGTACAGCCTAGAAATTAAGAATAGGTTAAAGTTATTTAGGCTAATAGTTTATTTAGTTATAGCGTCTTACTATATATTATTATTAGAGGTAAAAATCTTCTTTTTACTTAGTATATAGAATTTAGTCTCTTACCTAACTAAGTTATTATAACGTCTAAAAACAGATAGATAATAAATAAAAAAGGCCTAAATTAGCTTTAGTACTTTAATTAATATTTAAAGTTATATATAAAAAAGAAATATTACCTTCTTATTATTAATAGGTATAAAAGTTACTATTTTATAGACTTTAAGCTATATTATAAAAAAAATAATATTATTACCTTTTATATACTACCTTATTTATCTTATTTACTTTAGCCTTTAGATATTAGGTGTTTTAGGCCTTTAAAGCTAGCGTATAGTTAAGAAATTAAGGATAAGATATAATAAGGTAATACCTATATTATAAAAGATAACTTTTTTTTAGTATTTTATAACGCCTTTAAGTAAGCTCTTATAAAAGTAAATATTTAAGAAGGCTTTAGAGGGGTAGGGCTTATCCCTCTAAGTCTAGAAAGTATACTATTAAAGCTAGATATTAAGTTATATACTCTAACACCTCTAGGATCCCTTTTAATAACACTACTAGCTTAAACTTCTTAGACACTATATAACGTAATAGAGATATCTTTTTAAGGAACTCTTATTAAGGATTACTTTATTAATTATCTAAATAGCTTCTTAATATATAAATTAATAGCTACTAAGTATATTCTTAAAGGAGCGTTAGGAATTATATATAAGAATACTTTATTAAAAGCTAAAGTTAAAACCCTTTATAAGGAGAATAACCTACTTAACTAATATAAAAAGGTAAAAAAAACTTATCTAAAGTAAGGAGGAAGTCTTAGTATAGCTAATATATAGGATATTTAGTTATAAAAAGAAGTAATAACCTAGATTAAGAAGGAAACGTATTAAAGTAGTAGTTATAGATTAAGGATAGAAATAGGTAAACAGTAGTATAGCACCTATAGGAACGCTAGACATAATATATAAACGTACTAGTTTAATAAAGAAATATCTAAAGAACAGGATTCTAAGTAGTTTAAATTAATTTTATTATTTTATAGTTACTTCTTAGTTATATTTATAAGGTAGCTATAATTAGGTAGCATACTTACTTATCTAGTACGCTTACTTATTATATATATTATATTATAGACATTTCTCTGCTTAAATAGTAGAGTATGTCTCTGTAATTCCTTAGTGTAATAGCCGTAAAGCTGCCGTTACGTTCTCTGTTATTTTACAGAGTATTGTTAATCCTTTCTTTGTAGATTATATAAGTATTGCCTAGAGACTTCCTAGGAAATGCACTACCACTTAGTGGTGAAACCCTAGATAATTCCTAGTGGCTATTATGGCGATTCTCTAGGAATTCTCTATTGTGTTCCTGTCTGTTACGTAATAGTAAGGGTAAGGTGTCAAATCGTAGGGATTATAATAGTTACTTAATTAATTGTATAATATTTTGTGTGTGTCTGGTTAAGATCCTGCAGGAGTAGGGAACTCCCCCTATTTCTTAGTTAGGAAATCCTAGAGAAATCCTAGCTATATAATTAGTAGATTTACCCTAAAAGTAGGGCCCTTTTACCGCCTATTCCCTAACAATTTGCTATAAGGTAACTATATATTTACTAGTTAATTTATATATAATTCTACTATATTTAACACACCCCCTTAGCGCTAGTAACGTAGTTACTTACTATAGAGCCTGCGCTAAATATCCTCTATATATAGCCTATTTATTTATTAATTATCCTTTAATATCCTATACGTTTTCTTTCTCTATCTAGCAGTAAAGCTTTACTTTATTATTAGCTAATTCTTACTATTAATTTACTTTAAGGCGTATACGTTAGTTACTTATATTTAATTAAGCTATAAATATAGTAAATTATAGCGCGCTAAGCGCCTTTATTAATCTATTAGCTATTAATTTAGCAGACTTCTTATATTTAATAGTAATTTAATTTACTACTACTTCTTAGTGTAGCTAGTAGTTATAAATATCTATATACTATAGCCTTATCTATAATTAAATAAGCTCCTTAGTAATAAGTCTAATAGTTTAGGTATTATTATAGCTAATATAAATAGTTAGTAGCTATTTAGTAGCTACCTGCTTATTAAGTAATAATTTAGTTTTTATTTATATTAATAGTTAAATACCTAGCGTAGTAATTAATCTACTAGTAAAAAGCGCCTCCTTTATAGTAAATAATAAGGCTAGTAATTTAGCCTTAGTAGTTAATATTATTACTATATCTTATTTATTTACTTACTAAGAGATAAGCCCTCTAAATAGTTTTAGTGCGTACGCTTATAAGCTATAATAGTCTAGTAAGTTATTAGTAAATAAGGCGTCTAAAGTAACCTCTAACGTATTATTTTTACTGCCTAGTGTTACTTTATATTTAAGGTAAAGGTGCTATATATAGTAAAGATATCTAAGTATATAATTTACTACCTTTTAGTAATCTAGATTTAGATTATAGTTAAAGTAAGTAAGCTAGCTAGCTATAAAAGTAACGTCTAGCTAAGTTATTACTACTATATATAGGATTATTCCTACCTTCTTTTAATATTAATTAACCTCCTATAATAAGGCTATATATTTACTAGGTAATAGCTTAGCCTTTACTATAGGTAATAATTTATTATATTTCTTATTTATTAGTAGTAGTTTAGTTATTTTATTATAGTATACTGCTTATAAGAGCTAAAGATAGTAGTTACTTTAGTTATAAATTACCTTAAGGCTAAAGAACTATTATAATAGGCCTCTACCTTTAAGGTAGTATTATTACTAAAGAGCTACTATCTTATTACTTACTTACGCTTTATCTATATAGTAATAGGCTAATATATAGTTATTAATATAAAAAAAGAATATAATATAACCTTTCTTCTAATAGTAATTCTTACTAGGCACTTAGTAAAAGCCCTATATAGTAAGTCTTTCTTTAAGGTGCTTTTACTATAGTAGTAGTAATTATTAAAGCCTATAGAGTGCTTTTAATAACTAGAAGATCTAGCTAGTAATTTAGTAGCCTAAAGGTATCTCTATAAATACTACCTTATTAATAGTAGCATAAATAAATATATTTACTATATTATATTAAAGTAATTCTAGATTAAAGTAAGTAGCTATTACTATAAGTATTTTAAATAATATACTTACTAATATAGCTATATAGGTATCTTATAGATCTTTTACTTATTAGTTACTATAAATAATAAGTCTTACTTTAAATTTAGTTAATTAACTATATTTATTAAGCTTATAGGTATATACCTAGTAGTAGCTAAGGATTTAATACTCTTTAGCTACTACTTATAGCACTATTACCTAAGATTTTAATATTTTATACCTATATAGATACGCTATTTTAGCGTCTTTAAATTACTTTTTATATAGGTAGCTTTTTAACTATCTATAGATTAGTAAAAGGTGTAGTAACTTCTAATATATACTTATTAGCCTGTAAAGTCTAGTAACTTCTTTATTATATACTAGTAATTTACTAGTAACGTCTTTATAATTATTATACCTATTAGGCGTTATATAGTTAATTAATTCTTAGCTATAAGTATACTTTAGCTAAAGGTAGTAATCTTTACCTATTAGTTAACTTTATAGTATGCTAGACTACGTTATTACCTATAAGCTGCCTTATGTGTAGTCTATAATCTTTTACTATAAAGTAAGCCTTATAAAGAAAGCAGCCTTAAATAAAGTCCTTAGCGTAATCTAACTACTTATATACACAGCAAGATAATACCTTTTTATAACGCCTTTAAATAAGGTTACTACTAGCTAGAGATTACCTAATAGGCTAGCTGCTATTACTTAGGAATTAAATATCTTTTTACGCTTAGTAACGTCTTATAAATTAATTACATAAGGATAAGATAAGGCATAGGGGATTACTATCCTTATTACTTTAGAACTATTAGTTCTTAGTAAGTCGCTAGCTTATAGGCTATTAGCTATTAACAAATTATTTAAACTATTATTAGCTTTAATTACCTTAAGTAAGTCGCTAGCTTATAGGCTATAGGCTATTAATAAATTAATTAATAGGCTATTAGCTATTAATTTAGGTATTTACTTATTAATTATTTTACTATTAGTAAGTATTTAGCTATTAGCTATTAGATTAATTAATTTAGAACTATTAGTTCCTATTTTACTACCCCCTATATTAATATCTATAATAGCTATAAAAAAGGCGCTTAGTAGTAACAGTAGTAAAGTAGGAAGAAGTGTAAATCTTACCTACTTATATAGATATTCTAGTACGTTACCTAATTATAAAGCGCTTAGTAAAGTAATATTAGTATATTTTATTACTTTATTTATTTTTTTATTAGCTTCTTTATATAATAGGGATTAATTACTAGCTATAATTAGCTTATTAATTTATTATTAAATTACTATAAGATTAGCTTTATAAAGCTTATTAAGTAATCTATCTATTAATCTATTAAAGATTTATTTCTTATTAAATATTATATTACGCGTAGTAAAGACCTTATTTTACACTAGATACTAGACTATAAGGGGGTTAGCCTGGTTACCCTTTATAAGGCTATATATAGTGTATTTTAGGCACTTAGTGCCTAAACTAATTAATCTTTTAGCAATGCCAGAATAGTCTATTAATAGGCGTAGCACACTACCTATACCTTTACAATTATTTAGGCACTAAGTAGGTCTTCTGGCTAGACAGGGGCTAGGTTCAAATCCTGACTGTCGCGCGCTCTCTTTAGTGTAGGCCTTAAGGGGCTGGAAGGTCATTAATTAGTAGATTAGTTAGCTAGGTATGAATGAGGGGCAGCTTACGTTAGGCTCAGAGGGACTGATGTGTAATAGGCAAGCCTAGCGCCAGCTAGGGGTCCCCTAGCTGTCGCTAGGTGCCAGGCGCCCAGGGCCTTTAGGGTTAACATGACCTTATGCTCTAGCGCACGGTTACTGGCGCCAGTGCACGTGGGCCTGAAGCGACTTAGGACGCGTCGCATTAGAAGGGGGGCAATTATAAGGGGGTTAGCCTAGTTACCCTTTATAAGGCCATGTGTAGTGTATTTTAGGCACTTAGTGCCTGAACTGATTAATCTTTTAGTAATACCAGAATGGTCTATTAACAGGCGTGGCATACTACTTATACCTTTATATAGACGTAATATAAATTACTAGATATATATCTAATAAGGAATCTAATCTATATATAGGTAGTAAGCTTTTACTAGTAGTTTTATAATAGTTATACGTCTGCTATTAGCGTATACGCTTAGTAGCTATAGGCTTATAGATATAAAAGATCTAGCTTTACTATTAGTAAAGGCTTAGTATGCTTATTAAGTATAAAATATAAGTAAAATAATTAATATAGGGATTTCTACCCCTAAGCTACTAATAGCGTTTAATTATAAAGGTATATAGCTATAGTTATAATTTTAGGCTATAGAACTTTAGGTAATTTTATATTAATCTATATATATTACGCCTTAAGTTTAATAATTATAGTAATTTACTTTACGCTACTATTTTAAGCCTAGGTATTTACTACTAATAGCTTAATAGAGATTCTATAATTAAAAAGCGTATTTATAAGTTACTTAAGGCGTAGGATTTCTTAGTTAGCCTTAATAACTTTTAGCGTAATTAAATATTTAGTTTTTAGTATTATAAGGAAGCCCCTTATTATTAAGTTAACAGTATCTTAGTAGTAGCTATATAGGTAGAAATCCTATATAAGGCCTATTACCTAATCTAAGATTATTATTACTAAGTAGTATCTTATGTAGCCTTATTTAAGATTATAAAAGTCTAACGCTAGGTAATTACCTAGCGCTATATTTATAATAGATTTATAAGGCTAGTAGTAAATCTACTACCTTATTTTACTAAGACTATATAAATTATAGTCTTATATTATTATAGCGTTAACTTAGGTTAGACATACTCTATATATAGTATTTATAATCCTTTATAAAGCCTTAGCACCTAGGTAGCTAAGACGCTTATACTATATTATTATATTACTATAGAGCAGTTATTACTACGTTAATATTATATATTTATTTCTTACTTATAGGGTTAGCAGTAAATTATTAGTAGAGTGTATAGTAAAAGCGCTTTTACTTTCTTAGCTATAACTATGTTACCTATTATATTTAAGCACTTATTAGTTACCTTATTCCTTAATATAGCCTATAAGGCTGTAATTTATACGCCTTAGGTAATTATTACCTAGGCTTATATCTTACTATATACCTTACTAGTATAGCCTTATAAAAGAAATAAGTAATATATTAAATATACTATAATATATTACGTTATATATATAGAGCTTTATTAGTAAGCTATTAGCACCTTTTAAGGTAATTTCTATAGTACTATATCCTTTAATTATAACTTAGGTAGTATTAGCCTAGATATAGTTACTAATTAGGGCTACTACTAATATAATAAACTATAATATATAGTTAAATATATAGTTAGTAGTGCCTAAATTAAGTAAAGCTAAATTATATAGCTTATAGCCTTATAAAGTAGTATAAAAAGCCACCTTTACGTAGTATTTACTATATAGTTAATATAACTTAGCCTTAATTCTACATACTTATTTAGTAAGGTTAGAATTACTTACTATATACTTATTAATTTATAACTAACGTTATATATTTACTTACTAATTATTAGGCCTTTATAACTTATTTATAAAGTAGTAAAGTTATAGTAAATAGGCACTAAAGTATATAAAGCACTTTACCTTTTTACCTATACTTTATTAGTAGTAATACCTCTTATTATTAAATTTGCTATCCTTTACTACGCCTTTAGCGCGCGTTAGGCTATTATTATTATTACCTCTAGTTAGGCTAAATACGCCGTAGCCTACTTAGCTATAATATAGTAAGTTATTAGTAAGGGCTTTAACCCTCTCTAGCGCTATCTTATAAAAAGACTACTAGTTAAGATTATTCTAATTACCTATTATTTTACTTATTACTATATATAAATCTAGCTAGGAGCTAAGTAAACTATTTTATAAAGCAGTAGTAAGGTTATTAAACTAGATTAATAGCTATTAGTAGTTAGGTAAATTAACTTATACTAATTTACTATAGGCTATGTTCTATTTATTAAGCTATATAGTAAGATCTTTTTTAGTAGTTAAGGCCTTTTGCTAGGCTTTTACTAACACTTTACTATATTTATTATAGGCGTACTTTACACGCTTTTTTTTAGTTATTCTTACTGCTACGCTAAGCTTATTAAGCTATTTAGCTAGTAATTTATTAGATTTATAATATCTTTCTTAAAGATCTATAGATATAGTAGATTTAACTATATTAGCTACGTCTTTAATATCCTTTTACTAAGCAGTATACTCTTATACTTTCTTATAATAGTAGCTTATCTAGCTATTTAAGTATATAAGATTATATAAGTTAAGATTATCTAGTGTTATTATATATTTAGTTTTATATTTAAGCCTATTAGGTATAGTTATAATAGCCTTACTTCTTACTATATATAGCTATATAGTTACTTACTAGGATATCCTAGTAATTACTATAGCTATAGTAACCTCTTAGTAAGCAGTAAGCTTATCCTTAGTTAAGGCGTATAGATATTACGTTATAAGTAGCTTTATTAGTTTCTTTAGATATATCTTAAGGATTAATTAGTCTGCTACTATAACCTCTAGGTTAATATACTCCTAGAGATTATAACGCTTTACCTTTACTTAGATAGCGTTAAGCTATGTAAACTAATTACTATGTAATTATAGGATAGTTACCTTATTATTATAGTTCTTATTAATTATTATAATAGTATTTAATTAGTAGATAAGTATATTAGTTATTATAGATATATATATTAGACTATTAATTATTAAATTATAGGGATTATAATAGTTACTTAATTAATTATATAATATGTTATATATGTCTAGTTAAGATCTTATAGGAGCAGGAAACTCCCCCTATTTCTTAGTTAGGAAATCCTAAAGAAATCCTAGCTATATAATTAGTGGATTTACCCTGAAAGTGGGGCCCTTTCACCGCCCATTCCCCGACAATTTGCTGTAGGGCAACCGTGCATTCGCCGGTTAATTTACGTGTAATTCCGCTATATTCAACATAAGGATTAGTTACTAGGCTATTTATTAGATTATAAGTAACTATATAAGAATTATCTCCTTACTATTATTAGTGTAACCTTAGATAACTAACTATAATTTCTTATATAGTTACTTATTTTTCCCTTTAACCTTATGTTAGTATAACAGGTAAGCTATTCTCTTAGATAAAGAATTCTAGCTTAGGAGAATATAAGAGAGTATATCTCTTATATAAAGATATATCCTATAGAAGCAAGAATATAGGATAAAAGGGAGATATAAATGCTTATACCTAGGGTAGATAAATAGAGGATATAAGGATATATAGTTAAAAGAGAGTATAGTAGTTAGATTATTAACTATTTACTTGCTTAGAGAAAGAAGGAAAGAAAGCTAGAAACAGGAAGTATTCTCACTCTTATATAGTTATACTTAGCTTACTAGAATATTCTATACTTACGTAAGCTGCTTATAAATTAACCTAGTAGACGCATAAGATAATAACCTTAACTAAATAACCCTAACTTAAAGTAATAACCTTATAGGTAAGATAGTGTTAGAAGGTAGGATCTTAAGAGATCTTAGACATTCTAGTACCTTCTTTAATCTTCTGTTAATTACGTAATTAGACATACTTACGTAATTAATATATATATTAATCTACTAAGTTAGTAGATTAAAAATATATATATCTTATATATATATAACCTCTATAATAGAGGAAATATAAGATAAAGAAGTATAAGAATAGTAGAGATATTCTTACTTCTAATACCTTATGTACTATATATAACTTAAAGATCTATATATTACTATATGTTTTCTTATTATAAGTAATAATATAAAATACGCTATAGTTAATAAAGGCTTTTACTTTTACCTTATTAGATTCTTTAAAGGGCTTACTAGGCGTAGTAATAATACCTTTTTTATATAATTTAATAGTAAGTATATAGTTAGCTTCCTTCTTTATAGTAAGGTATACGTTAGAGACGTTAACAGCAGGGTATATCTTATTAAAAAAAGTAGTAATTAGGTTCTTTTATAGGTAGCTATAGCCTTATTATAGGGGCAGCCTATTATTAATAATAATAGTATTACATACTTCCTTTATA